>NC_141852.1:12020619-12320619 GCF_024713525.1 Acromyrmex echinatior | reverse complement strand
GAAAAGTATGCAAACACATGGAAGCTACATAAATGTTTGTCAGGAGAAAATCTCAAGTATAATTCTATTCTCTTTGGATTTTTGCAGATTTATGGAATCTGAGGTAGAACTACATGAAACTCTACAAGAGCTTCATATCATAGCGACCAATCCAGATCTGTATCAGTTAATGGTAGAACTGGGCGCTGTGCCTTCTTTATTAGAATTGTTGTCTCATGAAAATACTGACATAGCAGTTGGTGTGGTAGATCTTCTGCAGGAATTAACTGATGTAGACATATTACACGAAAGTCAAGAAGGTGCAGATACACTTATTGATGCTTTGTTGGAGCAACAAGTTTGTGCTCTTCTAGTACAAAATCTTGAAAGACTCGATGAAACAGTAAAAGAAGAGAGTGATGGTGTCTATAACACACTTGGTAATTATTTAATAAATGCATATTATTTGTTTTTTGTTTTTGCAAAACTACTATTTCTATTGAATTAATTCAACAATGATTTTTTTTTATTTCTAGCTATTTTTGAAAACCTGCTGGAGTTTAGACCAGACCTATGTGCAGATGCAGGAAAACAGGGTCTAATGCAATGGTTATTACGCCGAATTAAAACGAAAACACCTTTTGACGCAAACAAACTTTATGCCAGTGAACTTCTATCTATACTTTTGCAGCATACACCAGAAAATAGACTTCTTTTAGGTGATTTGGATGGAATTGACGTTTTATTACAACAATTAGCTGTATGTATTTTTTTATAATCTGTGCATTGCACATAATATTATCAAATTGAATTATCTTAAAACTGATTATTTACAGTATTATAAGAGGCATGATCCACAGACTGCAGAGGAACAAGAGATGATGGAAAATTTATTTAACGTTTTGTGTTCAAGCCTAATGGCTACAGTAAATCGTGATAGATTTCTGCGTGGTGAAGGTCTTCAACTTATGAACTTAATGTTGCGAGAAAAGAAAATGTCACGAAATGGATCTCTCAAAGTGGGTTTATTTGCAACACTTTTTGTTGGATTTATATAAATTATTACAATTGAAATGTTGTAGGTTTTAGATCACGCTATGAACGGCCCAGATGGAAGAGATAATTGCAGCAAATTTGTAGATATTCTTGGATTGCGAACTATATTTCCTCTATTTATGAAAACTCCAACAAAAAATAGAAAAAAAATGCTTACTGCAGAAGAACATGAAGGTATTAGAGGATGTATAGTCTCGATATATATTGATATTATTAAATTGATTAATTTAATTATTTATAGTAAAATAATAAACAGTATTTTTGTAGAACATGTTATTTCAATCATAGCAAGTATGTTGAAGAATTGTAAAGGACAACAGCGTCAAAGATTACTTAGTAAGTTTACGGAGAACGATTATGAGAAAGTTGATAGATTAATGGAATTACACTTTAAATATCTTGAAAAAGTAGAAGAAGTGGAAAAGAATGGAAAGGTACATACACAATCAGAAACATTTAACAGAGATATCTAAAAGCAAAAAGTTTAAAAAATTTATGTTCTCGATTTTTTATTTTTATCACAAGGAGGATGAAGACGAAGAAGAGTCTTACTTGAGAAGATTAGACGGCGGGTTATTTATATTACAATTAGTAGATTATGTACTTTTGGAAGCTTGCACTGGTTGTCCACCTGCAGTCAAACAACGAGTGACAAGAATCTTGGCGCAAAGAAGAGCATCCCTTAAAACAATTCGACACATCATGAGAGGTAAATGACGTAAATTTAACGGCATATTTAATCACAAATTTATATTAATAATGTATTCATTCACATATTTTTTATTTCAAAACTAGAATATGCCGGTAATTTAGGAGATGCTGGTGACACAGAATGGAAAGAAGCAGAACAACAACATATCTTGCAATTAATTGATAAATTTTGATATGTATTTTCTATATTAAAATATATTGTTATATATATAACAATGTAATAAGACTTAATAACTTTGTATTATTATGTAATGTACAATACAATAATCATAATAAATATATGTACAACTCCAGTATATAAAATATCGAAGTATGTAAAAAATGTGCTATTGATTAAGAGTTATTTAAGGAGAATTTTATTTATGGAATAGAAAGCTATTTTTATGAAAAACTTGCGATTAATCTTAATCTAATTCATAGGTTTGTGTTATCTATAAAAATATTTTATGAAAGATCTAAGGTCGCCCTGTCATTTGCTAAATATAATATTAATAGAGACTACTTTCTGGAATCCACAAGGAATCATTATTATCTTTTTCTGTTCAATATGCAAGTAATTACATGCGTTTTACATAATTGATTAATTACGAGCATTCTTGCGAGATTATCAGTAACATTTTAAATTTTAACATTGAGATAATGACGCGATAAGAATCGAAATGTCTGAGATTGTTGTATAAGGTGTAGTAACAAGATATCCATTATTTTTCTCCATGAAATTGAAGGTTTTATTTAGTATAGTTAGAATGATCTGATTTAGGATTTCAAATGTGCACCGTTTTGTTCGATAACTTGTTGCCATTTTGAAGGTAATTCCATTATGCCTCTCTCATAGAAATTCTCGTTCCTATTGGCAAAAAACTGAGACAGTCGATTTTCACAAGCTTCTCTTGAGGTGAATTTTTTACCAGCAAAATCATTCGCCATAGACAGGAACAGGTGGTAATCACTTGGAGCCAGGTCCGGACTATAAGGTGGATGCATAAGAACCTCCCAACCAAGCTCCCGGAGCTTCTGGCGAGTCACTATCGATGTGTATGGCCTTGCGTTGTCCTGATGGAACATAATTCCTCTCCTATTGGCCAACGCTGGCCGCTTCTGGACGATTGCTTCCTTCAGACGGTCCAATTGTTGACAGTACAGGTTCGAATTAAGAGTTTGGCCGTAGGGGAGCAGCTCATAGTAGATGATTCCCTGCCAATCCCACCAAACACACAGCAAAACCTTCCTGACCGTCAATCCTGGCTTGGCCGTTTGCACCGGCTCACCGCGATTCGACCACGACCGTTTTCGCTTGACGTTGTCATAAGTGACCCACTTTTCATCACCAATCACCATCTGCTTCAAAAATGGGTTGATTTTGTTGCGATTCAGTAGCGATTCGCAGATGGAAATTCGGTCCATGAGATTTTTTTGCGTTAACTCATGTGGCACCCATACATCGAGCTTCTTTTTGTATCCAGCCTTATTCAAGTGGTTCCAAACGGTTTTTTGTGCAATGTTTAGCTCCTGGGCAATCGAAACAGTGCTTACATGACGGTCGGACTCGACGATTTCCATTATTTTATTGACATTTTCGACAATTGGCCTTCCAGAACGTGGTGCATCTTTGACATCAAAATTACCGGAACGGAATCGACGAAACCAAAATTGCGCGTGATTGGCTGTTACAGTATCAGGACCATAAACACTATTCACATTTTCAGCCGCCTGGCTTGCGTTTTCGCCTTTATCGAAGAAAAACTGTAAAATATGACGTATTTTCTCTTTGTTGATGTCCATCTTTGACGCGCGCTCAAACAATATTGAGTCAAGCAATCACAAAACTGTTTGAGTCAAGCAATCACAAAACTGACTGAGAAGTTTTTTTTAGTACGAAAGCTTATCTTTCTAACGTCATCTAGCGTAACCCGATCGCACTTATACAACGCGAGATACAGATTACTAAAGCCATCTATTGGAAAAATAATGGATTTCTTTTTACTACACCTTATAATTATATATAATTTGATTGTTTATTAAAAAGATTTTCATAAAACTTTTACTCTGTTTTTCATAAAACTCACTTAACATCTAGAGTGGTTCGTAACCTTTTATTAGTTTATTTTTAATATTAATATAATAAATGTAAAAAATAAGAAAATTCTTATTTTTTAAAAGAACAAATTTAAAAAATATTCTAATATCGAACATTCATTTAAAATTTTTTTTTCAATTTTGTTAAATTCGTTTATTGGTCATGATATTCTGAAAGTTAAGGTTGTAACGGAATGGACCAATCAGTTGGGCACCCTGAGAATAGGTTAGATTAACAAAAATATAAAGCCGGACGATTTGAGTGGACGAGAAACAAGTTGTTCCTAAATACAGATTTATATAAAATAGATTCTATTCTGTATTTAATTTTTTTAACGAGATATACGTATAGATAAAGTATGGATAATAATATAATTAACAATGCAACAATAGGACCTCAAGCAATACAAAGTTATCAACAGATACTTAACAATGTGCTCGTACAGGTATAAACTTATACTTCTCGATTAAATTTTATGCACTGATTTTCTTATTTATATTACATTTGTTATATTAAAAAAATTGTAAACCGACTTACATTACAGAAACTTGAACAAAATGAAAAACGAATCAAAGCAATAACAGATTATAAAAAAGGACACAAAAAAGTAATAGAGGGACTTGAAGCATATCCATTATCACTTTCTGAGAGTTGTATGGTACCCATCGGCAAGCTGGCGTTTATGAAAGGAAAATTAACTCATACTAATGAAATCTTGGTTTATTTGGGAGAGGGCTATTTTGTCAAATATAGTGCATCACAAGCGATTGCATTATGCAATAGGAGAATAGCATGTATAAATATTACATATATCCTTGAAGAAAAATATTTTATTAGATATTACGACTATTATACGTTTTTATGTTATCCGCAGGGGCGGATGAAATGCTGAAGAGTTTAGAAACTGAAAGAAACTTGTATGAAATGAGACAATATATTCCATTGGAACATGATGTTTTTAGCAGGGACAGAAAAGATATAATCGAACATTGGTCTGAGGATAAGCTTGATGAGTGGAAAGGTATACAGAAAATTTGTCTTACCTTTTTATTTACATTAGGCTAAACATTGAAATTAAAATGTTCTTTTGCAGTGCAACATAGACAACATGAGAAGGAGTATCGTCAGAAACTAGCAAAGTTGAAGGAAAAAGAAAAGACTAACATTCGTACTGAAGAAGATCTTTTCAAGAGACTCGATGAATTGGAGGTGGAAGAAGAATTAGAAGATGAAATTTACAGGTTACTCAGTTTTACAATTGAAACTTATTTTTGACGATTTTTGAGAGTTGTAATCTATTGCTTATTGTTTTATACAATTGCAGACTGGAAAACGAACGAAAAGCATATTATGGTGATGACTTGAAAGATGGCGAAGTTTATGATGAATCAGAAGAGGATGAATCTGATTCTGATCAAATTACAACAGAGAAAATTCAAGAAGAATTAAAAAAACTGAAAGATCTCCAAATGGGTAGAATTACAAGTGACACGTCGAATGGCAATTCTGATACAGCACAAGATAAAATCATTGATATAAGTGCTATAAAGAATGAACAGTCTCATTCCTCTACAAATTTTATCCAACAGAAATTAAGGGAGGAGAATTGTTTACTTGAACACAAGGAAGTATCTAAAGATATAAATACAAAGGAAAAAAGGAGAATATCATTTGCTGAGCCATGTGTCATAGGAGATGAAAGCAATACAAATAAAATATCAATACCTCAAGAAGTCTGTTCTGCTGTGAAGCAAGATGATACATGTAATGAAAGTTCTGAAGATGAAAATGATACCATTAAGATTGAATTTTCACATTCATCTCATACTCCAGATATACTTGAATCAAATAATATGGAAATACAAAGTCCAGTAGATATTTATAAAATATTTAATGCTCCTAAATCGATTTTGAAAAGATCTCCAAATGATATGATTTTCAATGAAGTTGTTCCTCCTTTAAACGAAAGCAATAATACAGATACAGAAGATGAAGATGAATATGTTAATTATGAATACAATTCTGTAAGTACAAATAATTTGATCATACTATATTCACGTAGATATTGTATATACTAATAAACATATTTTGTAGATGATCAAAGAGAGAATCCAAGAACATAAAGCTTCACCTGTAAATGTTTCGACAGAGAAAGATGAAAAAAGAATTGTGAGTAGGTTCAAACTTGAACGAGCTGGAAGAAAGTGATGAATTGTAAATATATATATTGAAATTAAAAATCTATTTTCATAACATATAACTTTTCAAAATTACATTATATTCCAATTATATGGATCATTTAAGAAACTATTTTGATTATCAATCTTGTAAGATTATAATATAACCTACATGCGGTGATGCTTCAAATTTCAGTAATGAGTTCAAATGATATTAATAAGAACAAAATGCAGGATAATGTACATAATATTTACAATATATTTATTTCTGCGATTTCCATACAATAAGTGCCATTTAATTTTTTCAATAGGATGGAGGCAGGACATGGTAGTAAATGAAATAGACATAATTACTGTCTAACGTAACATTAATTCTATGTTGAAAACAATCCACTATTTCGCACATCCTTAAGTATATTATATAGGTGCCTTCTCGACCAATTTGAACCAGTGGCCGCATTCACAACGACGTGGAGGACCTTGATGCAACCACATCCAGTTTACATGTAATGAATCTTCATCACAGATGCAGCCCATTATGCGACTTTCAAATGCACTATATACTATATTGGGATCTTCCTTTGTGCTGATTGCTCGCCGTTTTATGGTCATATTATATGGATCCTAAAAAGATACAAGTTAACATATATGTTTTTAACAAGATATTGATATTCAAAGTGATGTCTATTAAAAAAATACTAAGATAAAATGTACACAAGTCTAGAAAAAATGATCATGAAAGAACATGTTCTCATTATAATATTAATTTCTTATCTTTGATAATACTTGAAAAGCCTTATCAAGAGCTTCATTTTTCCAAATTTATCACATACATTTCATTAATATTGTGACATAATAATTATTATATTGCTAATAATAATATTATATCATTATATAATTATATGTCATTAATATAATTAATATATCATTAGCACAGCAAAGTCATAGGAAAGTGTCCATACAGGCGTGCTAACCAAATTGGAAATGTCACAACTTACTTCGTTACCGGCTAAATAGGCGAGCATTTCTCTCTTCTCCAAACCTGTGGCATGATCAAGCGGATCGGCAACTGTCAAAAGAAAAACAGAGATATACGTATGAATCGACCGAATTTTCTTTCTTTCTTTCTTTCTCTCTCTCTCTCTCTCTCTTTTCATTACGCGCAAACATCGGCCGTGGAAACCGAAAGTCAAAATCGATGGGCGAAAAATATTACGTAATGTAGATAATGCGAAAACGTGAAAAATCTGTGCGGGACGGACGATTTGACGATTTGTCTCGGAAGCGATATTTACATTCTTTCTTTTGGGAGCACGCGAGGCTATAAGAGATCCGCCGTCGACATGTTTGGAGCACGGTACGAGCGCATAACCATGCCATTTTTCAGGATACAGAAGATATTACACTAGCTGTGTCTCGGTCCGACTGGGTTAAGTCGTCAGTCTTTCAGTCGCGGATCGAACGATGCGCAGATCGTCGTTCTGCTAGGCTATTGAAACGAACGCTAGCGAGGCGCTGCAGGCTGCAGTATGCAGAATTGACAAATAATTAATTCGAATGAATGAACTTAGCCGATACATTGGATAATTATAGTTTTAAAATATTTAATTTAAATTATCTAAATAATTATTGAATTTTTAAAATTATAATTTATAACATTCTTATACAATACAAACGATCATAAAAAAAACTTTGTTTAATTTATTTCTGTTGATCAATTGCATATAATGCAAAAATATGTAATTAAAATTATTTTAATGACTGTCGAGTCTCATAATTACATTTCAAAAATTCATACAACATAATAGGAATTTTGAAAAAATCAATTAAATCGGCTAAATTTATATGAATTAAGAAAAGTTTGTAGATATCTTTGACTTTTTATAGATCGCTTTTGTATTTTATTGATTGAATTAAATCACATATTTCTATTTTTTTTAACTCGTTAAGAACAAACTTACTTTTTTCTTATGATTACACATTTTTTAATTTAAACTGGAAAAATCTTAAGAATATATAAAAATGTTAAAAAAATAGAAATTCGAATGTAAAAGGCATACGTATTTAAGTAGAGAGTATAGACAGGAAAAATAGATTTTATTTACAAAAAATATTTTTATTATCATAATTGTATATATATAAAATATATTTTTTTTAATGTGATATTACAGTGACATTAATATAGAAATTTTACTTAGAGTTTCTTTCATTAACTCCGATTAACGTTAATCGATGATTGACTTAATTATCATGATTGCTAATGTGAGAACTAAACACAGTTTGTCTCAAAAGAAGAGGAGAGAGATGCGATTTTGAAACATCAAATGTTATTAGTACTTCTGCGAGTTGATCATCGATTAATTTAATTAATCGAAGTTGGCGGAAGAGTCTTTATAGTCTTATTATTTTTTTTTTCATATAATAAGATCTACTAGAATTTGAAATTCGCGCAAGAAAGGCACAAGTACTCGACATGTGTTGGTAATGCTGTCTCTGATATGAGTTGTGTTCTAACAGTTTGAAACCGGCTCTTTTCCGTGAAAAGAAGAGATAAATTGAGGTTCATTCATCTGTATAACATTATATATTTTTATTATAAAGCTTTGAATTTTTTAATAATGCACAGCCGTTAATTGCCTTTGAGCGCGTTCTTTCAGAATAGATGAAAGTATACTTCAATCAACCTATAATTTAATTAATTTTAACTAGATTAATTAATAGACTAATTAATTTTAACAGCTTAATTTTCAGTGAATATACTTTTGATAAATCATATATTTTTAAAGTTACTATATGTACTGTTGTTCTTCTTGGCTAATAAAAAGCGGTATCTCTTTGAAAACATTAATTAAAGAATTCTTTTATCTATTTGATATTATAAAATTTATATAATTGGGAAATTATTAATAATTCGACATTTAATTGTTAAGAAAAGTTGGTACCAAGAGCAAAAGTTGAGTCCCGCCACTAGGCATTTAATAATATATAATTATTAAATTATTAAAATTAAGCACCTATAGGCGAACATTAAATACAATCGCGGTATTAAATATTTATGAACAACTAGTAAGTATGTACATAAATATTTAAAACATTTGTGATATCTAATGTACATGATGTGTATATAGTATGTACATATAGTATATATATATATATATATATATATATATATATATATATATATATATAAAGCTGTGTGTATTCTTCTTACGAAGAATTTGAGAATGTCCAAATATATATTCGTTAATGTAAAAAATATTATTTGCATTTTTCCCATTGTACTAGATTTGCTAGCAGTACAAACCACTGCCTTGATTCTCAATAATATATTTCGTTAAATATTGTACCGACTTCTCATTTAATTCTAAATTCGGTAACTCTCTTTCAAATTGTTCCAAGGTACCAGCTCCTGCGATGTAGCCATTCAATTTGGCTGCTAGTGGAGACTCACACAAAATTTCTCGTGTGTTGAAGCCCAATGTTTCAACCAGCCATGGATGATTCTGCAGTCGATATTTCTGATGGTAACTAGAAAGATACGTAAGTTTTAATTAAATTGGATATGTCTCATCTTTTATTACATTTATGCAGCTCAATTTTATTATCTTATTATTTCTATTATTTACATATTTTATTATTAGGTGTTGGAATTAATTCGTAGCGTTTTTTAATGAAAGAATGTTATTTATTTCACATGAGCATTAAAAAATACATTAATGAAAGTACTTCCCATCACTTGTAAAACGCTACGAATTAATTCCAACACCTAATACATACTATTTGTCTATTAAAATATGCAACTGAATTTATTGTGTCTATCTTGTGTCTGGAAATCCAATAAAAATATTTTTTAAATGCTACCATATTAGAAATATGTTTAAAATTGTAAAATTATAATTATTTTGGATTTATTGTTAGCAAATTATCTATTTTATAATTTAATATTACTATTATAACATTATTGTCATATTATTACATAATTATATCATATCATATAATAATTATATAAACATGCATTTTATCAGCAGTCTAGATTAGTTGATATAAATGTTGGCAGAATACTCCACTCTCTAAAATTTTTAGAATGAATCTCACTTTGAAGAGTGAAATCTTAAATTCTCTCTTAAACTCTATTAAAGATTGAAAATTGAGCTACTCTTTTTCAAGACTGACTCAATTGTCACTCTTTAGAGATTCTACTCCAAAGAATTTAGAAAGCAAATAATGTTGAGTAATAAAGTAAGAGTACAAAAGAATTAATTTATTGAATAAAAGCAACAACATATATACATATATATATATATACATATACATATACATATATATATATATATATATATATATATATATATATATATAGGCACAAATAAAATGTCACTTACTCTTCGGCTGGATAAAACTTTGAAAACTTTTGAATTTCTGTGACAAAGATTTCTCCACGCTTCCGCTGTTCCTGCTCGCGAGATTTTTCAGCTTGTAATTTTTGTTCTTCATCGTGATATAAGATCAGTGACATGTACTGCAAATTAAGTTAATATTTAGCATTTAGTTTGTGTATGCAAATGACATGTGAATGATGTTTTTAATTATTTATCACATTAAAATAGAGTGATTTAAGAATTATAGATAAATTTAGTTTGTGTCAAATCAACTTTGATGCTGTAAAGAATGCATTATCTTAACATACTTTAAAATTTAAAACTATATATTTATAACTCTTAAATTATTCTATTTTTTTTTACTGTATATAGTCAAACATAATTAAAGTGTATTAGCAACATACCTGTCTTTTAATCTTTTTTGTTAGACTATATTCATGATTGTTCCAAAACAAACTCAGTAGATGTGTATAAGATACTAGTTCTGGATCATATTCGATGTTGATGACCTCAGTATGATCTCCCCTACAAAGTAGAAGTAAAGAATGTCAGAAATGATTTTGTGAACCTTTCAAATTACATTATTATGATGACTGGATAATAGCAATAGGATATTAACATGTTCTTGTATGCTGGAGACTCCTTGATCCCACCAGCGTAGCCGACACAGGTTCTGATGACACCAGGCAGTACTCCAAAGAGAGAATCCCCCGCCCAGAAGCAGCCCATACCGAAAGTGGCAAGCTCGCCTTTGATCTCCTCCAGTTGTCCTGGCATTCTGCTGAACGGACAAATATTGTTACGTTCAAAGATGCTCGGGCACGTGAAGTGTGTGCCACATTGATACGATGAAATGGAGCAATTGTCCGCGAAAACGGTCCGGACTAAACATGGTAGCATAACGATGATCATGTGGTGTGATCGCAACATCTTTGACGATTTCGTCTGATACGCCGCCTACTTTCATGGACTCGACGCCACGCTCTGTAATGCTTCCACAGTGGCATGCGTTAAACCGGTATCGCGGACGAGCGATATCGGGTCGGGACAGAGACGAGCTCGCGCCAGAGTCGCCAAGAGGTGGCGGACGAGCGGGACGAGTGCGAGAGAGGGGGACGCGCACGTGCTGAATGCCTACGATTGCGCGAAAACGTCGGGAAGACAGTTTATCGTGTCGAGTGCACGTGCGAAGAATGAAGGTCAGAGAAGACCAATTTTCTTGTGCTCGACTGATTAAATTAATTGATTGATTCGCGGATCAAATAGTGAGTATCAATAATAATGTAGATCATAAGTTCTCCGATGTTGTGACTTGGATGTTTGATAAATAGGCCGCGACGAATTTTTTTTCGATATTATCACTCGTCTACATTCCATCTAATTTTCAAGGTCAATTTTAGCAATTTAAGATTAAGCCATTGAACTTAAGTAGCTTGTTATCGAATATATTATTGTACTTAATAAGAATATTTTTGTAAAAATATTAGCTTTCAAAGCAAAAATTAATATCTTTTGAATGAATTCGTTTGTATTGTATAAAATAATATATTAATATTATACTGCTCTGATTTTAATTGTTATATAAATTAATTTAATTATTACTTTGGCTCTTAGAAATTTTTTGCAAATGATATTTCCGAAAGATCAATATTTCTACAACTAATGACGTGTCAGCATTATATTATCGTGTTATGTAATTTTTTTGCCATATAATTGGCAAACTCAACAATAATATAACGATATCAATATTGTCATTAAGACTTCATAGTAGAGTTAAAGAAGTTAATTTAGAAAGAAGATCTTGCAATTAATAAAATTTTTGGTATAAATTATGAATTATTTTGTCAATTTTTCTCGTGTTATATTTATGAGACGTTTAAGTTAACAGCAAAAATTTAATGTGAATTTAAAAATTTGCGTGGAACAAGAGAGACGATTTTTCTTCGATAATTGTTTATCTTTACTTAGGGTGATCACTCATACTCTTTTTTTCCGAACGTGTACTCTTTATTCGGGCGTCCGGGGATTTGTACTTTTGGGACTTGGGGGCGAATGAGGGGAAGTTATTTTGAAAGTTATTGAGTCACTATGACATTGTTACACAGTAAATATATTAACACATAGTTAGGATAAATACATAATAAGACATTAAGACCGCTAAACCAATAAGTATCCAGCATAAAATCGCCATATTAATTTATATACATAAGATACTAATTAGACATTAGGTTTATTCGCTTTGCTTCTACTTTTTGCACTCAGTATCTTCGCTTTTTCTTTTATCTATCTCTTTTAAGTTTAGAAATTTTTTACATAGAGTTGTTTTGTTCGTGCTTTCTAAATGAATTTAAAAGAAATTTAAAAGATATTATAAAATAATATAGGTCTCAAATTAAACAATGTCTGTTTCTATTTTACTCTTCGTTTCCTTTATTTTTTTTTTTAGTGTTCGTCGGTCTTCGTGAAAAAATAGTAGTGCACTACTTTTATACTACTTTTTCATGATGGATGTCCTACGTCACGTGCACTGCATCTGATCACCCTACCTTTACTTAAATTGTTTATATACATCCGAGTTCTGACATTGTAAGCGCATGCTATGTACAACAGTAATGGATATTATTATTTATTCTTTTAAACGAGCTTCTTACTTAAGATTCTTCCAAATTTGATTTCAGATAGTGTCTAGATTCCAGTTGGTAAAATTATCATACTCAAGACCGGATACAATGCCCTTCTTTAATCTTCAAATTCTTCGCAAAGGACTTATTGACGAAGCTCAAGAGAATTCGAAACCACAATTAAGATTTTAAAATCTCAAAATGATTCAGAATTCCTTGTCTATGATTTACACGTATTATTCAAAATTTGTGATCCCGATACGTCCCTATCTTTCTTCATTTCATTGAGATTTTATCAACACGAAAGAGGAGGATTTGCGCTCCGGCTGAAGTACCGAGAAAATATTATTTCCTATTCGCAGAAGATTCGTGGAAATATAATGAAAAATACGTAAGTACTTCATATAAATTGATAAAATTTTATACAATAAAACAAATTCGTTAATTTGAACGTCATTTAAAAAATCCCCGCTTTGAAACATTCGAATGCAATTGTTTGAACCGTTTACATTTCACAAAAATCAGAAATATTTAGGAATAGAGCAGAATTTTGTTTTTAGAATTTCGTTTTACCTTAATTTTATCTAAACAATAAACTCGAATGCTCGTGATCGATCTGCTCAGGCGATGGTCGGACAGTTGTTGACGATCACAGGTTTATACACGTTGATGTTTCTTTCTGGAACGAATAATCATCCTTCGAGTAACTGGAGTAAAACCGACTGTCGTGTCTACAGACGGCATTCGGTTTTTATTCGAGTATGTATGTCTCTCCCCGCCACATCTCTCATCTTGACATGCTCCCACTTCGTAAATGCTAAGACATCTGTACGATTCGCTTATGCATTTCAATAGACCTGAATAGATTCATATTCTTCTCATTGTATGCCGGAACAAAACATTGACAAAAAATAATATATAACATCACATTTTTGAATAATATTAAAAGCTTGTCAACTTAGACTATAAATACACTATAGGTCTGTTCTTTTTATCTGAACTTTTGCACTAGTTCATCTTCTTCTTTTTTTCTTTCTAAAGAGAAAAGGAAGAAAAATGAATTGGTGCAAAAGTTCAGCCAAAAAGAACTGGCCTTATAACTCGGACTAGATTAAAAGCTAATTACAAAATGTATTACTTTACATATGAATAATATTCAAATTTTTAAGACTTTTCCAAACGTTATTATAATATTGTTCATTATTTTGGAGTTTGTAATCGGCAATTTATTTCATTTTATTAGTACGTTACGAAATATATGTACTTCAAAGTTATTCTAAATGAATTTTAGAAAGAAGATATGGAAGGAAGTCGTATCTTATTATCAATATCAAATATCTTGATACTATATAAGATAAGTTTTTATGTAAAGGAAGATAAGTTATATGAATTTTTTCAGTCTTACTTGACAATATAAAAATAATAACTGAAACATATTCAAATTTTATTATAATATTAGGTGTTGGAATTAATTCGTAGCGTTTTTAATGAAAGAATGTTATTTATTTCACATGAGCATTAAAAAATACATTAATGAAAGTACTTCCCATCACTTGTAAAACGCTACGAATTAATTCCAACACCTAATATAACAGGTTAAAATTATTACAATCGTAAATTCACAATTTTTTACATCACGAAATTTATTCGCTAATAATTAATATAAATTATAAAATACTTGTATAAATAATAAAAAATTAAATAATTTATAATAAATAAAAAATTATGGGATAACAATTTTATTGTGCTAGATAATGGTATTTGATGAATCTGTGGAAGCACATTCTTTCATAAAAAAAGAACATAAAAAAAGAAGTTCGTTGTCCTTATTATATATTATTCACTTAATTTAAATTATTTAAACCGTTTTCTCAATAAAAAAAGAAGTTGTAGTCACAGTTTGATGTAAATTTGTCATGTTCGAATTAGAATACGATTACCCATTGATGCTATGACCCCGTATATGTTGTATAATTACATTTGATTGAGGACGGCAGATTGTGATTTCTCACTGATTTCTGAGAAATATTCCGTGTTCTCTTTCGATTCTTCATATGTTATTATTTAAAAAGATAAAATTCTTATAAAAGTGAACAAATTAAAACTTAATATATAACAAATATATATTTTTAGACAATTAAAAAATTTGGACCTTGCGATTTGCTTTATCATATCGTCAAATATTAAAGAAAAAGCAGAATAGATAATCATTTGAAAGATCTGACTTGACATCAAATATTTTAGATGATATTGAAGTACAAATGTATATATACACATATATGACGGATTGATAAATTGTATATTTAATTAAATGTGACTATTTGAGCGATAAAGATCGAGAAATTATTAATACAAATATATATTAGATTCTATGTCTTTTATCATGCTGTTTAGTGAATCCTGCAGAGAGAACAGATTGTATAGATATATAGTTTTCTAATTAAATAACATGAATTCCGATACGATAAGATTATTATCAAATATCGAATTAAAGAAACAATTAGCTGTATTTATTAAATATAAATAATATATGAAATTTTTATAAAGAAAATATATTTAATTAAAAAATTCGCAATGCAAGTAATAATATTGCTAGTCATTGCCATTACTCGCATTGCGAAAGATTCGAGTAATGGCAATGACTGGCAATATTAAAGGATCGGGGAAACGCTATTAGCACTATTAGTGTCATTCTATCTTTGTTTTACGTTTAATAAACAATAAAGACAGAAATAGCGCTAATAACGCCTTCCTGAATGCACCATAAGATTATGAAATTATACAAAATATCTAGATTATCATTCGTTTGTGAGCGTATATTTTTAAGAAATAAAATGTATGAATGATTTAAATTTAATATAACACGCCGAGGAATAAATTTATTACATAAAAGATACAAATAATATCAAATAAAATTTAAGCATTTAACATCATGTCTTTATTTATTGCCCATTGTGGCTCTAATAAGGCTCAATAAAACGTAGTGATTGCATCAGAAAAGACAAGCGATGCACAGTTGATTAAATCAATTCTCAATTGGTCGACTGATGTAATCTTTCTCTTGTGGCCGCTAAGCCATCGTAGATGTTGGTGTCACTATCACTGTCATTATCAGTCACTCTGGAGTTCCTGACCCGTTATATATCTTGACCCAAGTGGTGTGCTATATTGATAATAGTAAAATGAATCATGGAAAGTGTGGCTAAACCAAATCACTTTGACGAATAATTATATGCTGTAATCGTCATATAATAGTATATATACATGTAAATTTCATCTTCGATATAAACACAATTGTCGTACGCGCGATAAAAATAGATTTCAGTAAAATCTGTGTGTGAATAATCATAATAAATAAATATTAAATAAACTCGCAAATGGTTTATCAGTTTTATACTTAACAGCTTGTTGCCTTTCTAATTCGCGCTTTCTAAATCACATCAAAGTACTAAAAAGTCTATATTTATATGATATATGTATAACAATTTTTCTTGGGAAAGCGTTAGAATTTTCAAATTGAGCTTATGAAAAATTAATAAATTATTTTTGCGGATTATATAAGATATGTTAAGTGTATAAAGTATAAAAGATAACGTACACAGTAATTTTATTTTTATATAATTTTACTATATTACAATACAATATAAACAGGTGATAGACGTCACATAAATTCATTTCAAATATAGCCATTGAAATCAACTTTCGCCATATTCTCAATCAAATCATGCATGAACAATCGCACGTGTGCTACGTACTGTTAATTGGAATAATCAGCGACGATTATTATTAGAAATTCATGATTAACGCAATTACAAGATGCGGAACGAGTTACGCGACAGTCATCGTAAGGCCGGAAGCCGCACAAAGTTTGGCAACGTTTATTATGCATCACGGAAGGAATGTATGAGCTTTTATTTGTACTATTTACTTCCTTCAAAGATCCCTTTTTGTATTTCTAATTTGGATGCGGTTTAAAATAAAAGTGTACAAAAAGTACAACCGTTCGGCAGAAGATTATTGTTTCACATACGGTCCCGTACACATGTGATTTCGAATAAAATTTTTTACCGTTTTGATTTACTAAATTTCTCCCTCATCACACGGGGATGCATAAACTTTATTAAAAAAAAAAAAGAAGTAAAGTTTACATATTTGTATCTTGAATATCTCCAACACGCATTATCGAATTAAAATCGAACGTCTCATGCGTTGCCAAAGACGCAACACAGGTGCAAAATTGTAAATCTCAGCAATATATAGCGATTGCTATGTATGGAACAAGGAATTCAAGTGAAGGATCTAAAGTTGTAATAGACAGATAAATATTACATATCAAAATTTACAAATAATATTTAAATCGATATAAAAAACAGTTTCTACTGAATCCTTACAGCCTAGAGTCTCATAAAAAATATTGGAAGATGTTTGATAGTCTTATACCTGTCTGCGAAGATACTAGAAAAATTCGAATCTATGTGGTAATATCTACGAATTGTGACACTCATCTCTTATCTTTCTAGTATAGTCTATACATTTCCTTTAATATAACAATAAATAAAATAAAAGTCTGTACAATACTTGAACGCTTTAGGCGCTGGATAATTGTAAACAATTTGAAAATGCAATTATATTTCTACAAATGTAAGTACACGTTCTAGTCATCGTAACAAGGTGTTCTTGATACCGAGCTCTTCAAGCGCTGCGATTCAATTCGTAACAATCGTAGAAAAACGTTTCGTCACGATTTAAGTACACGTTCGCGCGACATCAAAACTGACAGTTGTTTTGATTTTAACGCTGTCAGTACGCCTTTCCGCGGATATTATCTGTGATGTACATAATGTTCTACGAACTATATGTTCTACGAAAATATATATATATATATATATATATATATATATCTAATAAAAAATATCACGACCCTCGGGCTCGGATTAAACGCGCAACTCGAACAATTATGTACAAGAACGTAGCGTTGAGTCTTCAAAAAAATACTGGAAGATAATCGCGGGAATATGTTCATGTGTAAAAGATTTCAATGAGCTCCGATGACATCGTAGACAACAGTGGGCAAGGACAAGGAAAACGAAATTATATAATTAGCGCGTTACATGACAGTGCAGCAGCTCTTCTCCGAGTGATTATCGCTCACGATCTCACTGGTGTTCCCAGTAAAGCGCTGGGTGTAATCGTCAGTGCTGAGATCGGAATTGGAGATGGACGAGACCGGCATCGGGATGCCGTTCCCGTTCGCGTCTACGGAGCCGCCGGATATATGCCGATTCTGCGCCCGTTTCTTCTTCAGATCCGACAAGGATTTCACGAAAACAACGGACACGTGTATGTTGATCTTGCCGTTGGTGTCGGCGTCCGTAGAGTAAATCGGCGACTGCTGTTGGCTGCCGACCAGTGGGTCAGATCCTGTCACTGCTGTCAGGCAAACACGTAAATCCAATGTGCTACTTCCTCGTCAAGCGTGCCGACTTTTCGATCGACGCGATCGCCACTTTTTCGCCCCTCCACCTCAACCCCACTTTCTATCCCTATGCGCACTGATTACAATTAAAAAAAAAAGGGGAGGAGGAAAAACCAAGGGTGTCAACTCACTGTCAACTATGAGTTTCATGCGCCAAGCCTAACATGCTTTCAGCAACAAGCGTTTCGGAAACATTGCACCAAGAAGGACCATCATATGCACATCTGTGTGTACGTATACAATATTGTTACTATGATTCAACGGTTGCGTCTTACGCAAGCAAAATCAATGAATACGAAAGAGAAAGAGATAGAGACAGAGAAAGAGGAAGAATATGACAAACACGGCTGTTACAAAGAATAAGAGCAGTGTTTAACGACTATGATATATCTGTACGTCTTCGCATTTTACTACAATGAAACTTCTTTTCAACATTTCGATCTACGAATGACTGATCTAACTATACTTGTTATCGATTGTAATATACTAGTGAATGAAATACGATATGATAATTTTATGTTTCATCTAGTAAGCATTGTTATCGACTGTTATCGTCTAGAAAAACGTAAACATAAAGATCCGTTGGTAATATGTCCATCAATGACTCGTCTTTGCTATATCTGATATGTTTTTCTTTTTATATACTTTTCGAATTGACTACTTCAATAATAAGAGAAGTGTGTTGTGATCCCTCATTACTTACTCCGTCACATAATACAATAGATGCGAAGTATTTACCGATTAGTAGAGAATTCGTTATCAATCTTTAATACGAATTGTGTAAAACTTGACGACAGGTATACATAAAATTCGTAGAGCTGCGATCAATCTTAGATCATGCTTTAGGCTCAAAATCCGCCCATTACATTACGGGCGTATTATTCGACAAAATATTTACCAAAAAGTCATCTAAATATATAGGGCAATTCTTAATTATATATTAATATCTTTTTCATGTTTTGTGTATCTCTCGATATGGCTTTTATGATCATAAGAGCTCATAATCAAGAATCGTCCCGTATATTTTCATTCTAGAAGAAACCTGCGCATGGTACAATATGTATAAAGAATGTAGAATAATATAAGTATCTGTCGATTCTACTACTTATTGTGCGTCCTACTAGCATAATATATACGGTTCTCTAAATCGATTAGGCTCCAATTTATGTAAGAAATTACAGAAACAATTCGACATACCTATAATAAATACCACAATCCGTTTGATTATTATTCTATCTTGCGTTCAGTGGCCGCTAAGCTTTGCTAAAACGGTCCACAAAGATACGCTAAGGAAGCCAGTACATACTCAGGCCTTACCAAAGAGATTCGATATGAATGTAAAGCAAAATGTGTACATGTATGTGTGCGTTTAACAGTTGAGAACAACTTCCAGAGAAAAAAATGTATCGTGTATGCGCAGCACACATAGATATACGTTTTACGTACACCGTGAGCAAATAACTTTTAACGTAGTGTGATATGTATGATACGGAAAAGATAACATAATTAAATGCATCGTATAGATCATAATAATTAAAGAAATAGAAAAGTGACGTAGAAAACTAACCTCGCAATTATTCAGGAACACGCAGTAGTGAAAAAAAAGAAAAAGCTGGTAAATAATCGACAGCTAACACAATGAATTTGACAGAATACATTTATGGGATTTTGCAATTAGCAGATTATGTAGTATATAATTTATATATATTTGATTCATTAGGATTATTCCATATTACTTTCTATTAATGTATATATTATATATATAAAATTTTATTTATTATATAAAAATATAAAGATGTGCTTTTGTCAGACTTAACAAGAAACTGTCCGCATACTCTCAGTATGATTATATAATCATTCTATATAATAATTTTAATTATCTTCTCTTCTTTCGCCACAATAATTTTCTACCATTTTTAATGAGTGATATGGCACATATGTATAGAATTTATATAAAATCTTCAAGTTTCATGCTCGCGTAAATTTTCCTATGTTTTTGGCACTATGATTAATAAATGGGTATGATGTACACGTATATGCGTACAAGTATAATGTGCAATTCTTGAATCACATGATCGAGGTACATATTTTTGGAAGTCTCTTCGCACAAAGCTACCATTTACCACAATAGTCTACCGAACCACAACCAATGCAAGCAAGAATACATTTGGAATGTACCTGAATCTTTATCAACATCTTCGTGAAGAAAAGACTCGTTGTCTTTTCCTTCGGGACCTTTTCGCACCGATGAAGTTAGCGCGCTGGAATCAGTCTCATGGTCCCCTACTTCCTGCGTACTGTTCTCCAACGGTGGTATATTAGTTGTAGGAGTACTAACATATGTCTAGAAAAAAATATCCCTATAAATTAATATCCCTTTCATCTTAAAAGACTAGATCTTATATATTTCTTTCTTATTAAAATATGTAAGATACACTTTCCTAAATTTTTATCAAGTACCTGTTGCGCTTGTAACCTCAAACGAGCTTCTTCCTGGGCATCTTTTTTCGTAGTAAGGACTTTGTCTCGAATAGATGTCCGACGTACGCTTTGTGTTCGTGTGTTAATACTTTGCGATCTGCGTACCCTACGTCCTTGCGCTTCACGAAGTCGTTTACTCTCTTGTTCTGTTTTCAATTCTACTATCCTCTCTCTAATTTCCGGATCTTCACATATATCTATAACGTATTAAAATATTAAAATACAGAGAAATTAAGCAATAATCGAAGATGGGGTAGGTCTTACCCGCGGGAGTTTCGTCGTGCTTATTCTTTGCATTTAAATCTGCTCCGTTTTGCACCAATAATTCAAGTACTTCCAACTGCAATAAAAAATTGCATGTAACTTAGAATGACATTTAAATGTCAAAATATTCAAAAAATTATAACCATTTCATAAAAAAGATTTGGGAAAACAGATTTACTATTTCAATCTTATATTTATAATAATCTCATTTGTATAGTTATATAAATAGAAAAATTTAAACTTACATGTCCCCAACACGCAGCTGCATGAACTGGCTGCCATTTGTCGTTGTCCTCCACATCTGTTGATACATGCTGATCAAGAAGAAATTCTACAACTCTTAAATACCCATTCGCCGCTGCTATATGAAGCTGTAATAAAAATTTCGGTATAGTAATATATAGTGAATATAATTTATTAATTTGTCTTCTTTCTCAGATCATATAAAACAGATCTATATAAAGACGTATACATACAGGCGTGGCACCTTGATGATCTTTGTATTCAAGATCGCCTCCTAAAGAAGCAATCTTTTGTAAATCGCGTAACATTTGAACCTCGGTTGAAGCTCTCGTTTCATCTATTAATTCTTGAGTGACTCCTCGCCTTGCCATCTCCCCTGCGTTAAAAATAATGTAAATACATCGTATTACTATTTGCACTGTCTTGTTATCAACAAAATACTATAAGGATAACGCATGATTTGATGTCAGTACGAATGATCAGTAATTTGCGAGTTTCGGGTTCAATCCCGGTCCTCATTCTACAAATTCCTCGATAAGAAATAAAGAGATCTAATTTGGTAGGAAAAATTAAGATCAATCAAAAATAGTATTAAATTGTGGATTAAAAAGAACAAGAATTTTAAGGATTAAACTGCTTTGAGCAAAATTAGTAAAAAGAATAAGAATATGAGAGCAGAAGGCACCTTAATTTTCACCATAATTTCGCTCAATTTTCTGGTGAGACATTACAAAATCATTAACAAAATATTATAATTTAATAATCTATTACCTTCGATACAATCCAACGTTTTCTCATCTTCACAAATGTCGTATGGCATGTTGCCATCTGCATTAACAGCTAATAAATTCGCACCTCTGGCAATGAGGTATTTGACTAAATGCAAGTGACCGCACGTAGCAGCAGCGTGTAACGGTGTCCATTTCTCACTATCTTCCGCATTCACGTTAGCACCAAATTCAATGAGTAGTTTCATCATTTCCTCATTATCATCTATGCAACACTGATGTAGTGCTGTCAAACCGTCTTCGTTCGTTGAATCAGGATTCACGCCCTTCTTCAAAAGTCTTCTTACTAGAAAGAGATAAATGTTGACAATGTGATAAGTTTCCAACATACAGATGTATATGTTCCAAACAATATGTGTACAAAATTTCTTACCTTCATCAATGTCATTCCTCGCTGCAGCTTCTAACAACATAACACTATCGCTAAAGTATATATGACGTTTATTACTCGTATGCCTAGTTTGATGTCGCAGCCATTCCTTCTCACGTTGCCTCCATACTTTTAACTGTTGAAGTCTACGATGACGTGCCAAGTGTAACCGTTCTTGCGTGGTCAGTCTTTCAACGTGTACCATCTCTGCCACTAACTCGGAGTGTTCCATTGTTAATGTTTGTAATTTTTACAGGTATATTTTTCTGTTCATGCAAAAGAAAAACAAGAAAACATCACGAAATGTTAATATAACAGTTAGCATTTATATATATAACGCTTTTTTTGTACGAATGTATCAAGAGAATAAAATAATTTGTAAGAAGAATAAACATATGTGTCATAAATACTTGTAAGTCTTTCTGACTTTATCAACTATAGCATACATTAAGCTTTTTGCTTAATTAACATAATATTAACATATTTGAGAGGATAATCATAAAATTAAAAAAATAATGCAATTCCAGTGATTTTATTTTTACTCTTACAAAGCCAAGGTCATTTTCAGATAATTAAAAATTTTTTATTAAAAACACTGAATGTCATTCTGATGTATTTGGGATTTTCATTTACTTCATAATAATACATTTTAATAATAGTTTAACTGATCTGAATTATATCTAGAGGGAAGAATGGCATATTTTATTGCAGATGTCCTCTCAAACCTATCAAGTATTTAAGTAAACGTACAATATTTGAACAAATGTTCGTGCCAAAAATGTTGCTAAAAAAAGCTTTTTATGAATAGTAATGAGCGATGATTTACTTTAAAACTGGCCCAACGTGTCCCCTTAAAACTCTTTAAAACTATATTTCTAAAAATACTTTCTAATAAGAAAAAGATTGATGACGCATTTACTTTGAGAAATTTGTATATAAAGATATATCTTGTAGACACAGAATAACAATGTAATATTTTCAAAAATAAGTTATTGAAATACTTCTATATATTTTTGCTTTGATAATGTAATGAAAATCTTTGTTAAGTATATACAGACTATATGTGTCTGTGACACATCCGCAATAAATTTTGTTCTTAATCTCAGATAATACATTACGTCATTAGATCAAGAATGTACATATTTAAACATTCTACAATCTCGGCATACATAGCAAGTTTTACATCTCAGAAACAGTAAAAAAAAAAACGGAAGCCTAGCTGCACATAAGTCTCAATAATGCCAGTTTCTATCAATGTAGATTAACTTTAATCTTGTTTCAACTTATTCTTCATTTTTTTCTAATTCTTAGAACTAGAGAGAAAAAGATAAAGAGTTAATTGCACCGATTAAACTACATTGGTAAAAACAGGCATAAACATCACATTTGTCCTTCATCAAAAGAAAGTCGTTACAGTCAAACGAAGAAGTAAATGTCAAAGTTGTTTACGATATAGAGATTAAAACGATGTAATTTTTTTCTTTTTTTTTTTTAGAAAATTATTAAGATAGAGGAGCACTTGATTCCCAATGCAAACTCCAATTCGAATCAATTGCGCGATTTCTAAGTCAATCTAACGAGATGAAAGGTGCGTAAGAGACGTATAGAAGGATACTTGCTGATCGTGAATCGAGCCTGGCGCCTGATTGCACGTTATTTCGCGCACAATCACCGTTGAAAGGTGGTCGGCAAAGCAATATCCCGTTTCGCCGGAATTCATCTCGCACCTTCCTCCTCGTGTCACCGCGTTCACGTAAGAAGGTGATCGGAAACACGGTAGAGCACGTCGTCGAGGCAGGATGGACTTGACTTCCTGCCAATTACATCGCTCGGCTTTCGGAGTATTTCGGAGGGCAACCGAAGCCGTTTGCGTGATCAAGGCCAGGACGCGCGGCGCGTATCGGCGTATCGCGCAGGATCTCACGGGAACGTGAGAAAAGCTCCGGGTAGAAAGGGGAGGGGAGAGGTGTTTTAATTGTCGCGGGGGACGGACACACGAGGATCAGCGCAATCGAACGATGCGCCGAAAATCGAGAGAGCAGTATAGAGCGGTTCTCTCTTATTCCTTATATATTTAAATCTCATTTTTACTTACGTATGTAAACGTGTGCCTCGACACGCGGTGGTTGCGGTGATTGCGGTGGTTGCGATGCGTATGATCCGCTTTCCT
Organism: Acromyrmex echinatior; assembly: GCF_024713525.1. NCBI lineage: Eukaryota > Metazoa > Arthropoda > Insecta > Hymenoptera > Formicidae > Acromyrmex > Acromyrmex echinatior. The sequence goes on along the minus strand of NC_141852.1, from coordinate 12,295,827 downwards.
AATTCCTTTTCTCCCTTATTTCCTCGGCGATCTCGATTCGATCGTTGCAGCGGAATGTAACGAGCGACGACGGCGAGGACGAGGCGATCGGACCGAGGATTCGGACTCGGACTCGAACTCGGACGCACGGCGGCGACGGCGGGGCGATTCATTCACGTCGCGCTTCGCGCCTACCGCGGTGTAATACTGTAATCTACGACATAATCCGCGAGCGAGCGCGCGCGTTAACGCCGTCTCCAGTATCGCGGAACAAGATACTGTGATCACTGTGGCCGGTGGCCAGAAAATACGCTCCCCTCGCGCGCGTAACGCGTTCCCGTGCCTGCCAGCGCGTGCAGCCGCGGAAACGTCTACCTGTCGGTCGCCATTTTTAAACTACCTGCGAGAGATCGCGCCCGCGCCCGCGCACGCCTCGCCTCACCTGTTTCGGTCCTCGGCTAGTCTCGCCTGGCCTCGCCACGCCGCGCGCTGTCCTTCACCACCCTTCACCCGAGGAGGATCGAGCAACCACGAGCGACTGGACTCGCTGGACTCGCGATAGTCGCGGCTCGCTTTAACTCACTCGAATCGTCAACGAACGAACGAGATGAAGGCGCCTGGCGCATGCTCGCCAGTCGCCGGCGATCGGCGAACACCAACGCGCGTCGTGATGCCGATCGGCTCAATACTCACAGCAGTCACGGCTGCGCCACTTCCGCCTCGCCCGTGGAATAACGTTATTGCGTAACCGTTTTGCGTTATGCGCCAGCTGGTCGATAAGCGGGGAGTCCTCTCGATGCTCTCACATCGTTTGGAATTCTCGGTCCGGACGAACTGATCGACGAAGCGTGAGTCTGCCGCGCTCCGCTGATTTTCAAATTGGCTTAAATTCTTAGGCGCCGTACTTTGAGCCCGGATTACATTACTGATTACGCATTCGGCATTCGAGATTATTACGGATTATGAATTAGGACCATTTCGACAAATGTAGATCAACTTGAATCTCGAATTGATTTATTCTTTATCTTTTTCTGATTTTTAGAAATGGAAGAAGATAGGTAAAAAAATATTAACAAATTAAATTAAGAGATTAAAGTTAATTTACATTGGTAGAAATGGAGATTATATTAGAGATTAAAAATTCTACTAGTCAGATAATTTAAATTTAAATCCACTTCGTTCTGATTAATTAAATTCTAATCTTCAATTCGCAATCTCCTCGAATGCGTAATAATGTGACACAAGTTTTAAGTCGTTTTTTTTTTATTATTCACATACACTTTTTAATTACGTACGTATGACAAACGTTTTCCTATTACGAGAAATTATCACTGTCACAAGTGTATGATACCAACGTTGCAGAAATGTATTGTCATATCTACGTGCAGATAATGCGATAGTCCCTTTTTTTTCTCGCAACTACATTCCCATGTAAAACACAATGAATCAAATGGGATTTAAATAATATTAAAAACACTTAAATTCTTCATTAAATTTTTCATTACGTAATTTTAATTACTACAATAAATTTGGTTAGTATAACATGAAAAAATAAGAAAGTTTTTATCAATTAGTCATATATATCAACACATATCGAATGATTAATACGTATCAAATATTTCTCTTAGTGTAATTGGATTGAAATAAAAATTAAATTACACTGGTAGAAACGGGCATTAAACACACATTTTTACATCAATCTGAAGGACGTCTTTAATGCATTATGTCAGAATGTTAAGAATGACAATGCCGACTGAGAGACGCGCATTAATTACACGATTGTTTCGCGATTCAAGTTTTGCAATTGAAATTCATATTCAAAATCGAGGTGTATGTTAATAAAAAAAATAAAAAATACAAGTCTTTTTTTCTAGAAATTAAGATCGATTCGTACGTTTGAAGTCTGAAGACGTGCGCCCTCATTATCGATCATGCGCGTGCTCAGATGACTCATCCGCGGATTTACCGTCATTTCTGGCCGTGACATCGTACGATCACGCTCGATATTCGCTCTCATCGTTGTATACAAAAGTGATCTTGATCGCGGTCGCGAGCAGATAAGAACGAATCTTATCATTCGCGACGGTGACAGCAACGGCACGGTTTACCGTTTACCACCTGTTTCTATTCGCGGTACCACGTCACGCCGCGAACGACGACCTTGGACGTCGCCCCGCCGAGCTTGATCAACTTTGTCTAATTTCGTCGACCTGACGTCGTCAACATCCGGAATCCGGACATTCCGGACGTCCACGTGCATTGTTTACCGATATGGAAGAACGCGGTGGTGGCGCCGGCAGTGGAGCGCATCTCGCGGTTATTGCTGGCATTTTTGCGACCAGTGGTAGTCTTCTCGGCAAGCTCGCCGGTGGCGCTGATGCATCGTCATTGGTGAGTTGGCGGCCGATTCGAATCGTCGGTGAACAGAGCGAAATATGTAATTTTATGAGTCCGTGTCTTCTTTTTACTTTTCTTTTTTTTTGAGAGAGAGAGAGAGAGATTCGGAGGCGTTACGAGGCACTGAGTAGAGCGCAAAATTTTAATAGGCAGCACTATTATTGTAAATATAAAGTTCCATCTTTGATATTTTAAATGAATTAGCTAAAAGTGGTTTTCTGGAAATCTCTTCAAATTTAGCAATAGAGCGAGATTACATTATCTTATTAATCATATGTCTGTGGCAACTGCAGAGGCATCTTTTTCAAAATTAAAAATAATAAAGAATTATCTGGGAAATACAATGACACAGACGTGGTCATGCAATTTAGCTAAGCAAGAATTGGTGTACAGTTTCGATTATGAAATCAGTTTTGATAATCCTAACAATTGAAGACATTTAAATATCAAAGAATATTTTCATAAACTAAAGTAAAAAAATGTAATAGTATGTTGCAGTAAGCGTCAAATATATTATTACAAAAGAAAATATGAAATTTATTGCATTCGTATTCCTTGTTGTATTTCCTGTTATGCAAATTGGTGGAAATTCCTTTTTTTTTAATTGGCTAAATTTTGTAAATAAAAATCCGCAGTCTACGTGGGCAGTGTGATAAATTAGTGACTTTTTAAGAGGAGACTATGTTGAAAAATAAAACGAATTTTGAGATAAGTAATTTTGAGGTAAATCACTCGACGCTCAAAGCGATAAATATCTCAAAATTCGTTTTATTTTTCAAAATAATCTCCTCTTAAAAAACCACTCATTTATCAAACTGACCATGTAGGCTGCAGATTTTTATTTAAAGTTTCTATTTAGTTTTATTTAGTTTCTAGAAGAAAAATTATTTATTTAAATTTAGTTTCTAGAAGAAAAAATTAATGATTAAGAGCAAAATTTTTTGGTAATGCTAAATTAAAAAATGAAAAGTTAAGTTAAAACGTTAAAAAATAAATAAATTTTAACTTCATTTAGTTATATTTTAGATTCTTCACTTTTTAACTTTACATAATATATTATATTTTACCAGTAACACTTATAACTTTTAATTTAGTTCTTTAAAAGTTAACATCAGGGTTAGATAGTTGGCGTTATACAGATCCCTATTCGGATTATAATACATTTGTCTGAGATTTATTTTTCGAATTTAAATAAATTTTAAATATTTCATTTACGTTTAAAAATAAAGAGGTTTGAAAACGATTCGTCATGACTTAAAATCACGATTTTCTCGAAAAATACGCAGAAAAAATGCAATTTACTGCTTTACAAGCATTATTTTTTGGTGTTCTAGAATAATCGCGCAAAAGCTGATCAAAATCCGTAAAATATATATGTGAGTCTGTCCTTGTTAGTTAAAAAAGTTAACTTTTTAACTTAGTTTTTTAATTTAATTAAAAGAAAAATTAACTTGAAATCATGAAACAAAACAAATTTAACTTTTTTAATTACTTTTTTCATTAACTTAACTTTTAATTCAATTAATGTCGCTATTGATTAACTTTTATCTTAACTAAATTAAATTTTCAAAGCTGTTAATAGTTTTACTTAATTTTAATTTAACTAAAAAAAAATTAACTTATCCAACTGATTAAGGGATTTAGAATATTTTTAATTTATACAACGTGTTTATAGTAATGTATATCAATACGCTTTTTCTATGCAAAATATTATATAACAATAAGAATATTAAAAAAAAAATTCACCGAGAAATGTTTAACTCAAATGAATAAAGAAGGCCATATATTCTATCAAAATAGGTCTTAATTGATCGTTATATAAATATAACAATATGTTTGTTTAAACTTGAAGAAATTGTAAAATTCACATAAAAGTGTCACTAGGCAACAAGATCACTTTCACCAAATATCACTTTTTTCATTCATTTGTATTGATAATAATAAGAAATGTATTTTTATATACATAAAACTATTTTAACTGTTTTAACTGTATTTGTGTGTGTGTGTGTGTGTGTGTGTGTGTGTGTTGTAATAATAACTTTAATAACTTTGTATGCATTTTGAACAATATTTGAATAATATTTAAACAATATTTGAAATTACATGAAAAGGAAACAAGAAAAAATAAATACATCTAAATTGATAAATAAGTGAAAATGACGAGTGATTAAACAGTAAGAAATTCAAAATAGACCAAACGTTAGAAATTTAACATTAAAACTAATAATAAAAAATAAAATATAAAGATATAAAATATAATATTTACATATTTATTTTCTTTTTGCGGTAGTCATCGTTGTTTCTAAAAGGAGTACTTCTCATCTTTATGATCGTGTGCAACACCATAGGATGTACGTTTTTTGTCAAAGCGCTTCATGCTAGCGGATCTTCTTTGCCGATAACGGTCGCCAGTGCAGCTACGAACTATATTTGTTCGGTGAGTTGTTAAATCTTATAATTAATCTCGTAAATAATATTTTTATTAGATAACACGATTTAATGCGATCTCCCTCTCGTGAAATTTTAATCTCAGGTTAAATTCTTCAATGAACTTAAATTTGATTTAACGAAAATCCCATGGCATCAGTAATTATTTTGAAGTAATAAGTAAAGAAAAAAAGAAGCTTTTTGAAAATTAAACTTTAGGAGACTTTACACAAATGCCATGATTAATATAATATTACTTTTCAATTGAAGTTTCAAAGAATTTTATCCCAATTTTAATTTGCAATCATTATAATGACACATAATGAAATAAATAAAAAAGTTATATCATTGATCACTTTGCATAAAAAAAAAGTTCGATACTTTAAATTTGAAACCTTGAAAGAGATACAATAATTTTTATTTATAAAACCGTAAATCAATGATATAATAATAATATTCTTAAATTAAATTTTAATAGAATTCTATTTCAATGAAATTTTAATTCGTGATTTATAAAAATAATGAAATTGAAAATTGGAAAGTTACCATAACAAGTCTTTTTAAAGAAAAAGTCTCCTTTAAATTGAAAAATCCATCATCAATGAAATTAAGGTCGCGACAGGACGATCATCCATCGTGTTTATCGCAGAAAGAAATGAGATCGCTGTGAAACATCTGGCAAGATATATTTTCGAGAAAGTTTTAACATTGGTAATGGAATAAAATGAAGTAGGGAAATAATTTGCCGAAGGACATTTGTCGGTAGCAATTATTTGTCTATAGACCGGTGGTCTGATATATTTCCGAGAGTCGGTTCGCAAAGAGTGAAAGTTGTTTCGCAAACTAGACGCAATTCCGCGAGTGTGTACAATGCGGTCATAGCAATTATATGCGCACAGGTATATGGCGATTGAACGAGAATTGTATGATATGATACACGCTATTGAAATGCAATCTCGATAGTAGTATATTACACACTGGGAAATGCACTGCGCCAGAATTATTAATAGAATAATAGAAATAATGACTTTGTGTGGTATTTCGCGAATATTTCTATTCTTTCCTTTTCTGAACGTGAAATTATTAGCAAGATTTTGTCTCATTAGTTTATTAAGTAAAAATGATCAGAGATGTAGAAATATAATTGTTTGACACGTCACGACAGTATTCTTTTGTAATTCTCCGTGAAAATTGATTTAATTCGTTCGCGCGATAGTTATAAGTAAAACGACATGTGTATATATATCGATTACGTCGGCGTGAAATTAAGTATTTATGAGATTAAGTTTGGGTTTGCGAGGATATACATAGATGCGCTTTAAACTTAAGAACGTCATCAATTGAACCTCAAGAAATAAAAATGCAATTATATCCATAGTTATATCTATAGTTTGTCCTATATATTACCTTATATATGAAACACGTGGCTTGCTGATCACATTGATCTCCAATATTTTATATTTCTTTCGTAGATAATTTTTAAGTGCGAAAACAACGGAAGACTTTTTTGTACGATGAATCTATAATATTCAGTGCAATAATAATAATAAAAAAATTTGGCCAAAATTGAGAAAATGAGAAATATACGTATATTAAATATGAAATATATTTTTATAACATTTTCAATATTTTTTATAATTTATATCTGCCATGTTTTTTACACTTTTTTTTCATTTATCCTTGCGAAAGTTGAAATTTAAGTGTATTATTTCAAGCACAGTTTAATTATGAATTTTCATAATTTAATTGTGAAAATGTTAAAAATCCCGATCATATCGTTATGAAATGCTAATTTTATAAATATCCTTCTCGAAGGCGTTCGTAGGCTACATCGTATTTGATGAATCCACTTCATTGACCTGGTGGTGCGGAACTTCCTTGGTACTTCTTGGCTTAATGTTGATCTGCAATGTTCCCGCTGAAAAAAGCGCATCCGCCATCGAAGAAAAATTGAAACATCAATAGCTGGCGATGGACGCTTTTATATTCTGAGCAAAGCGATTGCAGTGATGTCACAACGGTACGATTATTTCCATTTTTGTATTATTGACATCGACAGATATATTTATTATGTCTTTACGCCGGAAATACATTGTATTATTTATGAAAGATAAAAATGAATTTCAATGTATAAAATGAAGGTATTAAAGAGTAGGTAGATAGATTGTTATTTGTTACGGATGTTATTAAGTATTATATTTATATGTATGAAGCAGAGTTATATATTCTTATTGTAAATAAAATATTCTATGTTTCTATTTTTTTCTATATAGTAATTGTTTGTAATAAATAGCAATTATAATTTTGAAGTGTATTGACGTAATTGCCCGAACACACAAGATGACGTACAATGTGTATGTATACACGTAATGTATTATTAGATCGATCACCAAACGCAGCAGTGCGAAATTCACTCGGGAGAATAAAATAATCTATCAGGCTTAAAGAGAATTGTTTTGCATTCTCCTCCTGTTCTAAAATTATTTTAAAAACATCAATCAGTCTTGAAAATCTCGAGAATGAAACGCGACAATATGATAGATTATTATTTTTACAGTAGTATAAGAAAAATATTTTAGATTTCTTAAAATATTCGCTTTATAGGATCGACTTATTTTTATATTTCTTTATGCGAATTGGATAGATTTTATGCCGAGTTTAGAAAAATCCACGTCAAGCTGTATCTGTTTTAGCGAAGTGGATATTTATGTCTACAATAACGATGAGTGAAATGACGATGACGAGGAATGGACGACGAGGTGAATATTTCTCCTGTTCCTCCCTTAAATCTGCTAATATGATGCCTTTCCTCGTTCGAGCCGTCAAGTATAATGTTTCACATTGACGCATTAACGAGGTGAAATTAACGCGTAGAGCAAATTATACATCGTTATTATTACGTACGCCCGTGGTGGCGGTCTCGACGTCGATATAACGCGTAATGAAGACGGAGATGTATTTATGTCCCGGGATGTAAATATATTTACTACGAATATACGGCGAATGAATATACGGCAACTGATAGCGGGCTATAACCGGACGCTGGACCAATCGATCCCTGTTGACATTAATTCGTCCGCGGGTATCGAGATAGTTATCAGAATGATATCACACGCTCACATCAATTTCGACGCAAAATTGAGAGCCGTTGGCTTTTTCATGTGCAACATGGTCTCATTGTCGTGATTTCCAACATTCTCTTCGAAATTATGTTGGAACAAGTGAATATTGCGTTTTATCATCATTAGCAAACATAGGATAAATATCGAATAAATATCGGATAAAAGGGAACAAATATTGGTTTATATATCAAATAAAAGAATACGTTATTATGAATGGAAACGTTATTATTGTAATTGCAATTATATTAATATGAGGAAATTATAAAAGGAGAAATTATACATTATTATCTTATTATAATGGAAATGCTTGAAATATTTCTCGCTTTTGCTCGCTTTCAACGCCACCTCCTCGTTTTTTCAGGATGCACCACTAGCAGCGGGAAGAATGCATTTCGATAGGATATGCGAGCTCATTCAGGATTGCGTCGTACCCTATACAAGTATACACACCGATGTTCGACCACGACGCAAGCGTAGCCCAGTAGCCCGTTGTGCGAGTTCTACTACACTAGATTTCTCGTTTGTAGGGCAGGGTCGAGGGACGGGAGGGAAAGAAGGGGAGTTAGGGGGTGAGAACGGCCTTTATCGAGCGGCTTCTGCGCGAGCTCGCCCCAACGCTAACGCCGTCGTTCTCGACGTTTTCACCCCCAGGGGCGGATTACCCCCTCCGACACGTCGCCGGTAACTTCATGGAACGCGCGTAGCTGCTGTCTCCTAGTTTAGAAGACATCGTAACGAGTTTCAGCCCTTGTTGGTCAGACAAAGAAGTCGTTAATCTTCCAGTGAAGAAACTCTCTCATTTAAAACCTCCTTAAGTGGAGATCTACTTCTTAATTAAAGATTTCCGACTTACAATGAGATTGTAAATACTACCGTTTATCTAAGATCTGGTTAGATTCGGTAAAGATTGTGCTACTTTCATAAATTCCAGAAAATCCTCACGAGTCTCTCCGACATCAGACTCTCCGCTGAGATAAAGCCTCTTCATCTCGAGCTGCTAGGATCCGAACTGTCTCAATTCGGTCCTGCCGATCCCCACCGCGTTTCGCATGTTCTACCCCTTCCCGGTCCGTCGCGACAAATCTGTTACGAGATTTCCACCTTCATCCTCGCCCACCTCATGGCAATGAATTTGAACGGGACGCAGATTCCCGCGGACGGGGTGAGAACGACGACGTCGGGCATTCGCGGCGTCTGCGTCGACTCCTACATAAAAGAAAGAGAAAGGAGAAAGGGTGAGAAAGAGTGATATACGATTTTCCTTGCTTCTTGTTACGGCCGCGGATCTAGACGCTCGTATCTCCACCTTCGTATCCGGCGGGTGAGAATGAACTTTTTAAAAGAACGACCCGATATATTTCTTTCTCGCTACCAAAACATCGGGCTGATCTGGCCTGATGGGCCAGACGTTGTTCAGTCCACTACAATCGATCGCAATAGTGCTTCGAATACGAGAGCTCAAGGTGCGCGACCTCCGAGTGTGCAACTACTTCTCGTCCTGCGACGATTTGTCCCGTTTATCTATTACTTGTCTGATTCCGAAATCTGGTGTTCTCAGAAGGTGCCTCAGGTGTCAGGTGCGAAATCCTGTCTCAGGACGAGCTGTGCCTTGTCGGAACTGGCGAAACGCGCATTCGAGGCAAGCTGTTCGCGCGCGGTGATAGGATCTACCCCACTATTCTGCACGTTGCTCTAGCCGTGTTCCGCCATCCTCCCTCGTTCCTTCCTCGTCGTCGCAGTCCAGTTTCCCCCACTTTGCGTGCACCCCGCCTTTCTCTCTCTCTCTCTCTCTCTCTCTCTATCTCTTTTTTCCTTTCTCTTTTTCTCTACTCTTTTCTCACCCCTCACTGTTCGCCACTAGGAAAACCCCTGCGTCTGCTCTTCACACGTTTGCTCCTCGCCGAGGTTGGGGCAGTTTTCGTACGACGCGCCCTTCCGTCGAGTCGCTGAGAAAGAGAGAGAGAGAGAAAGAGTGGGGGAGGAATAAGAGAGGGAGATAGGAATGCACACAAATTGCGGTGCAATCTACTGCAATGGTGTGTGACAGACGAGGTTGAAAGTGTAACCGAACGATGGAATTAAAGAGGCGCGATCCGCCACGATCGTCCGCCTCGGGAATTCCTCCTCGTGGAAGCAGTTGAGCGAAGTGCAAATGCTTTCTCGTTCATACCACCTGATCTCGGAGATAGAGAGAGAGAGAGAGAGAGAGAAAGAGAGAGAGAGAGAAAGAGAGAGAGAGAGAGAGAGAGAGAGAGAGAGAGAGAGAGAGAGGGAGAGAGAGAGAGAGAGAGAGAGAGATGAGAGAACGTCCCGCGAGTGCAACGAGCTAATCCGCGATAACGCAGAGCAATTTCTCCCAAAGGGATTCTCCCCGGCATCTTTTTCTTGCGATATCAGTGTGGAACGTGAATTGTGCAGGTGCGTCTTGAATGCTTTTTTTCATCTTTTCTCTTTTCGGAGCTTTCCCTTTGGACAGATGCGTTCCTTAACCAAGTGTTCATTCATCGCGGGTAATGAAATTATTAATCTTCACAGCTGCTTTTTGCTTATTATGTACGTAAATAAGTATTCTAATATCGTCGTTCTCGCATTAAAGCATTCGTCTCGATCCTTTGAGAGAAATATTAGCGAGCTAGGTGCGAATTTGCTGCATCATTTATAATACGTACAGCTTTTAGCTTGATTACAGGCTAATTGCAATATGCGCTTTATACGAGATCAAAGATTGAGATCAAAGGAAATCCAACAGCTGATCTAGATATAATTGACGAGAGAATTTTATGATACGCGTCTCTATGATACGTTCCTATTTTAATGAATTAAATTTATGCAATTGATTTGCACGAGAAAAAAAGCTTCCCGTAAAACTTTTCGAATGACAATATCCGCCGATTGAACGGATATCATTGATTTTTGCACTTTTTTGTTAGATTTACTAGCCATACAAATCGGCTCGCAGTTTTATTTTAAGAGTAGGTCAACATCACAGGATGCGCTGCACTTTCGCATGCATTTGAATCTGAATGGCAAATTGATAATTTTTATGTAGTAGTAAAATAGCGGCATTCTCAGTTGCGAATATCTACAAATCTGGATAATATCGAATATCCTGAAGGTTATTCATATTTATGTTATGTGATTGTAATACTGTATGCTTCGCTCTATGAAATGGAGATACTCTCTTTAAAATAAATTACGTTTTATATATGTAGATTATTATTAAATCAAATTGATAACAGAATTTTATAGGCGTCGACTGTAATTACAATAAATCAAAATATGCATTTTTACATATTTATTGTACTTATTTATTTTTACATATTTATTATATCTATTTATTATGTAAATCTCTCTGTACTTACAAATTTATGAACCGAATGCCAATTAATACTAATATCACTGATGAAAGATTAAATAACGTAGACAAATAATGAAAAATTATTACTTTGTTCCGGTATTGCAATCACTTATTTATGGCTTCTCTGTATCACGATAAAGTGTTAAGCTACTATGATCAATTTATTTTTGAGATAAAAGTTTTAATGCGAATAAAATAATATTTTTGAAATAAAAATAATATTTCTTCAAACTTTTCAGTGTTCAATTTTCAAATATTAAATTAGCAACTGTTAATAGTTTTATGGTATCAATTCGAGAGTTTAAAAGAAGATAAAAACAATTGTGATATTTAAGATTATGTTATATTTTATATTTAAAAAAGAGCTGTTAAGTTTTAATATATATTACATTTAAAACAGAGCTATTGAGTTTTAATATATATTACATTTAAAAAAAAGCTGTTAGGTTTTAATAAAAATAAACATTTTTAAAACATGATTTTTTTCTAAAATTTATATATAGTTTCCAAAATTTTATTTTAAGAAATTCTTTAACATTCAAGTTCCTCCTGTACTTTTTAACTAAAACTGCTTATGTCCTAGTCATGCGCCTTTAAAAAACCTCATAAAATAGTGATAATTCATACTAACTCACTTACTAATTTTATGCGATATTAAATTACGAGGTAAAGAGTCGTAAGGAGTCCGTGAATTGTCGTTGCAATTAATATAACTTTCAGCTACATCAATCAACTTTTTTCTTGGCGGTCGACCAAATTAATTAATTCAAATAAGGAAAGCGAAATTTCTTCAACATCGTCGTACCGCAATTACATATTTTATTGCGTTCTACAATTTTCATCGAAAATAAACAATGGCGAGTAAACAAAACGTTTCACGTGTTTTACGCATTTAATGTCTCGCCTTGGCGAGCGAAATCAGAACGCATGCTGCATCGTAAAGTGTGTTTTGCCATTATGTAGCAAAATACGTCGTGTCAGCATCAAACCAATATATTGGGCTAGAATTTACATAAACGCATGCAGCCTTGTGCTTCTGTCATATCCGAGTGTGTGCAAGCAAAACACATCTGTTCCTATGCGCCACTTTGGCCAACGGAAACGCTATTTTTCTGCCAAGAAATATCTCGACTCGCTGTCCCTGACAGTGAACAGAATTTTCTCTGTCCGATCAATCGCACTATCTACTTGAATTAAATATTGTACGGAGAAATTTATTCGTTGAACTAAATTTCGGACACCATTATATATACACCTGGCTATATTACTGGCAAAGTGGGTTAACGTACTTCCAGGTCCTTGTAATCCATCTTATTGATCTTAAAGTAATCGATAAACTCGCGTTCTTTAAACCCCCGTCCCCTGTCCATTTTCTGAAACAATGCCAGCAGTTTTTAACAGGTATTTCGCTTGCCATTTATAATAACTCTTCGCGGATATCCGCTATTTCTATTCTACGATGACATAGCTGCTTTTGACGCATATAATTTAAAGGCGCGTCATTGTTCATTCGAGAAATCTCGGTTTGCCTGTTTTTAAGACGAGATCACGCGACATACGTCAGAAACGCGGCAACGACAATTTATCAATAACTTGTCCCACTTTCTTGAAAGAATAAGCGCACGTTTCCTCTTTCGAACGAGGCAATCGTGCCTCATGTATCGCTAATCGATACTCAAGACAAATTCCTTCTATCATTATTTTTTCGCTGCGCCAGCCACGTATATATCATCTTTGAGAGAATTTTTCAACCGATATTTTTTTTTTCTCTTGCAGGCCGTCACTATCGTAGCAGGTAACTTCTTAAAGACGGTTCTATTTTTCACACGACACATCGCTCTGTATTGAAAAGTTGTTCGTTCCCGCTCGCACGCCGAAGGTCTGCTTAAAACGCGGCCCCTTTCCGTTTTTCTCATTTCTGGCCGCCCGAGGCCAGACGAGAATGAATTCGCATGTAAACGAAATCCTCCCCGTTGGGACGACCATACGAGAGTTCGATGAAGAGGCCGCAAAAAGCAAGACGTGAATATAAATGCGCGCTCGCGCTTTGAGAATCAGAACGTACGTGCTTTCCTTTTCTGAAATGCAGTCTCACGTAGGCAGATGCAGCTTATCGAGAGGCACGATTGCAAAAGCGACAAGCGAGGCTTCCCAAATGCAAAAGAAAATTCAGAATAACGTCATGCATGATAATGTTAGCGAGCTGGAATAAATCACCAATGATTACGTGCTAGGATAATAAATTATCAAGGACAGATAAAAACAAAGAGAGAGAGAGAGAGAGAGAAACTGATAATACTGTGAATGCCGAAAGAGAAGATCGATCGAGTCGAGAGTCACATGATTCACGCAATTTCGCGCTGCGTACCGTCGATGATACGAGCGGATACGTGACGATTTGATAGACTCGATCGCGATACGTTGAGGATGTTGCTTGACAAATTGTATCTCCACCTTGCCGACGAGGATCGAATCGAATCGTCAAGAAATAAACTCAAGAGACTGAGGATGACTGTGGCCGAACGAAGACTTGTGCACGACTCGCGTTTTTAAATAACAGTAACATTTTTTTAAATAACAGTAAGAACACGCCCGTCATCGCGCCGGCATCATGGGGAATGGCATGAACAAGGTGAGAAATTGCTTTATCAAGAAAGTTTATACTTTCAGATCGATACTTGGGCTTTAGCTGAAAGAGAAGGAAACGAATGCATTTTTCATACCGATAGAAACGTAGATCAGGTTCAAGAAGTTCTCTTCTATTCAAGAATAGTCTCTAGAACGAAATTGTATAGGACGTCTCACTTCTCGCGAAACATATTAAATATTTATCACTTTGGATTTTTTTTTTGATGGATATAAATTCTAAAACGGGATCGAAACGTTTGATATTCAATTTGCATTTATTTAGCGAGTCTTGTGTAATTTATTCGATAATATTGCATTCTGTTTCCTGCATTTTCAGTTATTAATCTTTCTTATTATCTATTGATGAAATATTTGAGAGCTTTTATCGTGGAAACGCACGAGGCGTTTTAAAATATTCGTTTTTGCTTCTGTCGTTTCGACTACTCATCTCGTATCGTCTTCTTTAGCCTATTGATAGACAGCAATTAATTGGCCACTTCATACAAAAGATTTAACGAAAGTATCCAAGCGCCTAAAGAAACTTGTCTTAAAAATTTAATGATTCTGAACAAAATAAAATAAGAAATCAAAGGACACTGTGGAGATATTGATTCAATTAATTTTTTGTTCTATTAATAATTTCATTTAAAATCTTTCAAAGTGATTTTCTTTACAAAGAATTAATTATATGTTTGTTATCGCTCTGGGTTGCAAATACTATTAAACAATAGCCACCGGATTTTTGTTAAACGCATCTTTTTTTTCTCGGAGCAACAAGGTGTGAGAGTTTCTTTTTATAGAATGACTATAAGTTCCATTCTGATCTTGACTTCACGCCTTTATTACTTATTTGACAGTTTGTTTAAATGCGTTTCAATATAACGACTTATTAACATGTCGTAACTGCGAGCTTAACGACCGACATAATATGCTTGATAATAATAAAATTTTACGTCCGGTAACGGACGGCTCATAATCGCGAAACGGAAGTACGAGAAATAAACCTGACAGAAACGTTGCGGAGAGATGAAACTTCATTTACGCTAATCCCCTTTGATTACGATTTATAAAATACGATAGAACCATTAAATAAATGATGAGTCGATAATTTAACTTACACATTGCAACTTTTAATATTTCTACTTTAAATCACTTTATAGAATTTTATCTTACTTTAATATAAATTGTCTGCGTATTACTAAGCGTAATAGACCTCAATAATCCATTTCATTGAAGATATTGAATAGAGAATATTATATATAAGAACTTTATTTTAAAATAAAATTATATAATCGCAATTTTTAGACAATGACGCAATATAGAATTTTGTGAAACAATTGCGGTAAAACAAAAGAAAACGAATTAGCATAATATGTAATGTTTCTAATTCTCGGCAATCGTCTCAATTTAATTTTTTTCACTACAAAATGTTCAATTACTTCTATTATCTACATTAACAATAAATTAAATTATTTAAAACGAAATATAACCACGTAACATATTTTCTTCGAAACGTTTTGCTTGATAGTGTTCAAGTTTCTTTTATAATCTTACAGCATTTCCAAATGTATATATATTTTACACACAAACAACGTTTTATATTTCACGCTCATACATTTGATATACCGAGAAGTATATAGACCGTGCGATTATCTCGTTGCGATTATCTCATCTTAATCCACGATCGGTCGATGATCCACATTCTCCAGCGAACTCGATGTCACCTCCATTCGTGAAGCTCTCACATTCCGGAGATTATTTTGAAAAAAATCCCTGATAGAGTATGTCGATAATGTTCATTTTTTTCTTCCTTCTCCTTCTACATTTTTCCATTACGCATTTGATTTCGTATCGTTTATGAGAGTTCGATTGGTTTCGCGAATTGCGTTCCTCACAACTTCCGCGATCGTCATCGCGTTAATCGTCAACGGGACAATGTTGTTGGAAGTTGTAAAGGCAATATCCGTGAAATGCTGCGACGTCGTTGAAGTTTCCATTGTTAATTCCGACGTATGGTTTAGAGTATTCGCAAAGTCATTTCTGTCACTTTTGATGCCAATGGAAATAAATAGAATTCTTTACGGTAGACAATCCTTTCAATTCTCTTGGTGTTTTGCTTTCGAGCAACGTTTTGTATTTTTTTGATTATGCCATTTTCGACGTCTGCATTTCTTTTTTAGTTTATGGCGTACCACTGAAGATTCCATGATATTCTCGGCCACTTGTTTTAATATTCGATGTTTAATTCTTTCGATCTCGCTCGACTTCAAAACCACATCCTCGGTATAGTTCGATGGAGAATGAAGTTGGGACACCGGAAGTGATAACGTCAAGTTTGGAATGTTTCTCGGAGAACGTACGAAGAGGGTTTCGATGTCACTGAATGGATGATAGGTGGATCGCGATGGATTTCCCGATGTTATCTGCACGCCGCAGAGAATTGCGCAAACACACCAGACCAACAATACAAGCTGCACGACAGCTTGTTTAATATTATTTTTATTATTATTCGTTCTTTTCACGAATATGTTGCCCTCCTTTTTTCTACGTTTTACGTTTTTTCTCCTCTCTTTGTTCCTGATCGATCGATGGCGAGACTGCGATGTGGTCTCGTCGATTCGGTCGTTCTTTCTCATCTAAAATCAATGCACGCGGAGGAGCGGAGAAGAGAGCAGATTCAGCGATACAGTACGGGGGAGATGGGGGAGGGTAATCACCATGCGATAAAAAAGTTCGAATGAAATTAAATCGCGGGGGAACTGAGACTAACGACCTGCGTCGGGAAAGAATGGATGTTTTTGTAGTAGTCTATTGCGACGAGAAAATAAATGTCACACACACGAACGTTGTTGAAGAGATTGTCGTAACAGATTGCTTTTCTGGACGTCTTAATTTGCCTATCGCTCATCGCGTTAACTTCCCGAACTCATTTATATGGAAGAAAAGAAGACGATTCTTCGGTGTAAAATCGAACCGGCGATTAAAATTAAATCAATATCGATCGAACAATCAGTGGAAAGAGAAAAACGTTAGAGTTTAAACTAATGTATGCCTCCAGCTGTAGCTTAAACACTATTCTTCATTAAAATTCAATATTTGCAACAGTAAACTAATCTAAGATTACCACGCCGTTGACGGCCATCACAAATTCATCATGCAGGTTTGCTTTTTTTTCCTTTGGTCTGACCTGGATTTCGTCGTCTAATCTTAAGTAATCTTTCGTCAAATAGACGCCGAAAAAAGCTCGATATTTTAAATTAGGGCTGCCAAAAAGGGAAAGACAGATAAGAATATTTTAAGAATGACAGATAAAAATGACTTATTGTTAATTAAAGTCACGGTTGAGGAAGCGCGCTTTATAACGTTTTAAGTTAATTATGATTATGGAGTCCTTGATTATGGAGTATCTAATATTAAATATTAAGTATAATTAAGACTCGCCTCGAAATGTAATTTTCTCGCGCTTTCTTTTGCAGGTGCTTCCTGGTCTTTACGTAGGTAATTATCAGGATAGCAAGGACGCCGATCAGTTAGAGCGTTTTGAAATCACGCATATTCTGGCTATTCACGACACAGCTCGCCGTTTGCATTCCGTAAGTACAAATAATGTGCAGAGTACGTATTTTAGAATGAATAATCGAATAGCGGAAGGATAAATTAGAAATGTTTATATTCTCCGTAAAAATACAATTATACTACATTTCGATTGCGTTTCAGGACAAGCATTATCTATGCATATTGGCCGCCGACAGTCCTGATCAGAATTTGTCGCAATACTTTTCTCTGTGCAATGACTTTATTCATGCCGCCCGTCTTCGCGGCGGAAACGTTCTGATCCATTGGTAGATATACATTTATTGTTGCATCATATGCAGGATATTTCAAAATCGCTGGATTATTCTTTTTGATTAGAATTTTTTAATCGAAATTTTAAATTTTCTTTAATGAAAATACCGAATCTACTATTTTTTCTCTCAATTATCGATTAAAAAAGCAAATTTTTTAACGAGTGAAAAATGGCAACAAGAAAAAGATGTAAACTTTAAACACGAGGAAGGTACAAGTAACTTGGTCAAAGAAGCTGATTAGAAGAACATTCAGTGATTTTGAAAATATTGTATATATATTAAAAAATTCTGTAAAATTTGCGATTTATTAAAATAGAAAATAGAAAGCTGAATTTTTATGAATAAAACCTATTTTTTTAGTTTGGCAGGAATGTCGAGGAGCGTGACAGTAGCGGTGGCCTATATCATGAGCACCACCAGTCTATCTTGGAAAGAAGCGCTCAAAGTCGTTAGAGTCGGTCGTTCGATTGCAAATCCGAATGTTGGTTTTCAACAACAGCTCAAGGATTTCGAGTCTAGCCGTTTACAAGACGTAAGTAATAAACAAACAGAATGTTTCTTCAAATTTGTAACTATGAAAAGTTCAGACTGTACACACTGCCACTTCTTTTCTTTCTCTTTATCTATTCCTTTTGAAATAGATAAAGATGTAATGCTCTCTTTTTCCTTTAAACAGTTTTTCTTCTTTTTTCTGCAGAATTTTATTCTATCACAAAAATCTTCAAATCGTTCAATTGATGTTACTTTATATTGTTATCGTCAAATTAGATTTCTATTGTATTATATCTTGATATAGGAGCGTAATAGGTTGAAAGAACGATTCCCTAGCCTCGCTCTCACCGAGTCCGACGCTGAGGCCTGCAGATCCACCCTGAGGAATTACGAAACATTGGCTCTGGCGAAAGAGGTTTGCGAAGGTAAATGCGCCATGGGACGCACTTGTCCGACCGGACTTTGCCGTCAGGCAACTAAGAGGTAATTACATTGAAAATCTCAGTTGTAAAGCGATGTACACATCCTTATCCTGTCCAAGTATAATGTGACAAAAAGAGAATAACAAAAAGTTATTATACTAGACTAGAAAATGAAATCAAATGGAGAGGATGGAGAATGTCACGTAGAATAAATAATGTATCTAAATTACAGGACTCTGAGAAGGAAGTCATCCACCAGCAGTATCGGAAGCGTGTCATCCGGCAGGACACCTCCGCAAACACCACGGATGCTACCATCCGCGCCACCCTCACCGGCTTTGCACAGATCATCTAGCGTTATGTCCACATCGAGACCGAGGAGTGGACCGGCAGGATTGCATTCTTATACCGGAGGATCCGCTCCTCCTTCTAGGTAAATCTTTTCAGAAATTCTCGAAATTGTATTATTTTATTAAAGCGTTAAAACCTACAATTACAATTAGTATTTCAATTGTCTTATTTATATTTATAAAAATATGAGATATTGAGAAGAAAAATATATTTTTTTTACCAAGAGAAAGTAGATTATTTATTAAAGAAAAGAAAATAAACAGACGTGTTTGAACATTACTTGGATATCGCAAATTGAGACGTGTTTCTGGAGGACTAGAAAGGAAAATATTAAGTTAGGGCTGTTTTTCGGCTAAAATTCGCAAAAGTTCCGAGATGTACAAATTATATATCATATTAAAGAGTTACTTCAACGGAATCGAGCGTATCGCTTATTTTAGGGAAACATCGGAACCATAGAAGAAATCGTTAACAAAAATAGTAAATCTAAAAGTTAAGCAAAATATTGATATATCCCAAAAATTAAAACAACAGAAATTGTATTGTTAGTATTTAAATACATATAATTTGATAAACATATTCGTTATTCAAAGCTAAAATCAAACGGAAATCAAGCGAAAACCAAACGATTATCTTATTTTAGGGATTAGTTTATTTTAGGGAAACATCGGAACCATAGAAGAAATCGTTAACAAAAATAGTAAATCTAAAAGTTAAGCAAAATATTGATATATCCCAAAAATTAAAACAACAGAAACTGTATTGTTAGTAAGTAAAAAGGAAAAAGGGCTACGAGCCTAAAACATAAATTGACAAACTGTATAAATAGTTAAAGAATGAAATAAAACTATGTCATAAAATTAAAAACGTAAAATATAATTTGACAATCAGAAGGTGAACAAAACAAATTGTCACTATTGTTAGTATTTAAATACATATAATTTGATAAACATATTCGTTATTCAAAGCTAAAATCAAACGGAAATCAAGCGAAAACCAAACGATTATCAAATTCTTCATCGTTCATCAATCACTCGATAATTCAAGTTGTACGTGTTTAAGTATAACAATTAATGCAGTGCTTGCAATCGCTCAATTCCCAGGATGCTTTGATATCTTACTTAATAATTTGTTATCAATAAATAAGTATTAGATTCACCGACTTTTATATGTGTGCGATTTCTCCTATGTTCCTAATATTTCCCCAAGATAAGATGAACATCACTTAATTCCTTAAATATAAACTTTTAATATAATATATTAGGTGTTGGAATTAATTCGTAGCGTTTTACAAGTGATGGGAAGTACTTTCATTAATGTATTTTTTAATGCTCATGTGAAATAAATAACATTCTTTCATTAAAAACGCTACGAATTAATTCCAACACCTAATATAATTTCGTACATCTCTCTTTCTCATTTATTCGAAAAAAAACAGTAACCTAACTTAATATCCCCCTTTCCGAAAGTTGAACAATGTTGATTATTCAGGGCTGTGTCGAGGGTGGATCTTTCGGCGGCGGTCGCCTGCAGCAGCAGCAACACCAGTCTCTCCGCCATAGGCAGATCGAGTGCGTTCTCTAGTAGCAATTGGCGACTGACCGCCGGTTCCGCGCCGAACACGCCGAGACCGACGCCGCCGGTCTCGCCACAACGCTGGCCAAGACGACTCTCGAATCGGCAGACGCCGCAATTGCCGGCACCACCGGAATCGCATCCTTCGACGATGACGTAGCATCGGGAGTCGCGCGGTTCTCTGTCGAGCCTGATGGAATAACCGAAGGAGATCGACGAACCGCTCGAGGATTTTATCGCCAATATTACGTGCTTTTCATCGTTGGCAGATTAAATTACGTAATTTCTGTCATTCTTTGACGTTGGGAGCGATTCGGATGAGTCTTGAAAGGGGATTTTCAGTAAAAGAGAAAGGAAAGGTTTTGAAAAAGGTATATTTATGCATTATGTAAAGACGTGCCTGCGAATGCTTTTTTTTTTTTTACATTTGGGACATTCGGGATATTTACTGGAACGTATAATTGTTCGAGAAACTATCACAGGGGATAAATAATGATCTATGTGATTTTGCAAGATAATGTCATATTTGGGTTAGTTTGAACTCGTCGGAGCGGCGAGTTCCGAAACGTCGATACATCGAATGCATCGTAACGCGTTGTTGGAAATTGTTGGTGATATTGACTTATATAGATTGTTACAAGTTGTTGCTTATATACAGCGAGAAAGTGCTTTTACCGTGGATAGGATGGGAACCGATGAAATTCTTTCTCGTAAGGGAACACTTCGTGTTTTATGTGAGTTAATTTCGCGTCCCACAATTAGATCTTCGTCCTGATTAGATTCTCTCGGAGAAATATCTACGAGTAATGATATATCGACGGATACTGACAATCTGTCATTTAAATATATCACGAGGTTGAATTGGTACGATCGCGTATAGATCGATCTGTGAGGTGAAGTAGTAAATTGGAAAGATTGACACATTCGGGACATGGAATTAATCCTTTGGGGCTTTATCGGTTACAACGATAATTGCGTGCAATTAAGTGCGAGATGTTATTTCGCGCTTTTATGACGTAGTTCAATCGCGCTCGTTAACGATTCATCGCGTGCAATTTTTTTCTCGATAATGCGTGAATCGTTAGCAACTAATCACTGGTTGTGAAAAGGAATATTGCTCAAAACGGCAATTATGCAATATCTACAATAATGTTTCCAAAGGATTAATAAAAAAAAAAAAGGAAAAAATACATATATATAATCGAACGCGCGAGCGTACGAACGTAGATCGATAGTTTTGAGTTTGATCGTGCAAAGTGAAGAGTCGTCGAAGAATATTTTTCGATAGAACTTGCGGCGTTCATGTGTGTGTAAGAATTAATATAGATGAATCGTGACGTATCAAGAGAACGAGAATATACAAAATGTCAATTTGTTTCCAGATCTATGCGCGATTTAAGATTAGACCTATGACGAATCGAATGGTTTTGCGCGAATAGTTCGTAGTAAATGAGGGATCTTCATTCCACAAACCTGTTCCATTAATTTCGTTCGCAACCGTCCATATGATTGTTGGCTTTCTAGCGAGATCGCACTGTTTTATCACAAATTGTTGAAGAAGAAGGAAGAAATACGTATGTACACATATATATATATACATATACATACACATTACATTCATGTTGGAAATGTACACATACATTGTTGCGCGAAGGGCTTTCAGAGAATTTTATAAGTGCGCCGGTGATCGCAATTATATTATTATATACGAGTAAAGTAGTAAGGGCATTAGGCAAAGTTGTTGTTGTCTCGTCAGCACGAGCACCAGTCGTTTACGAATGAGTCGAGATAACGTCGCTTCGATCCCCCTCAGAATTCCTAGCGTGTACAATAAAGTAATGTAGATCGTTTTTAAATCGTTCCCATGTACGTTTCATGTACACGTGGAAAGCTATGCATTGCGGCAAATTATTCGATGTACAAACAATCGTCATACCAGCCGATTCTATCAAACGCGCATTTTTCGTCTCATTAATCGCGTACATTTTCTAAAGAAACATGCATTCTATCCACGAACAAAGTTGGATTCATATTCTAGAGACGTTCTCTCTTACAGGGGAATAGCAAATTTATAAAAATATTTTTTTAAAATGATATTAATAAACATTAACTTTATTGTACTATTACATACTAAAAAGAACAGAGTAATTAGAGACATAAATTATTGAACTTTAATAGCAAACTTTTAAAATCGCTAGATAACGTTGAATTCAAATTTTATTGAATTTGAATTAGATAAAGGTAGAGTCGTAGTTATCTACGAAGTAACTGAAGAGAAAAAGCAATATTTTATAAAAAAAAGTATTGTAATATATATAGAGTGTCTCACTATAATCGTACAATATTTTAATCGCTTCTGGAGTAAATCTCAGTATTAAAATGTCAAGGTCATAATAATTTTCGAGTTGTAAGCCAAGTTGACTAATGGTACCGTGCAACATTTGCACGTTTGCGATAATTGTATAAATCCGTCATTTATTACTCATTTTCACGTGATATTGATTCTTGCTTTTCGGGTGATTTCACATTTTAGTTTTTAGTTTCTTATATAGATATCATAGGTACATATCATATAGATACATATATATTTATATATACATTTTAAGATGCAAAGAATAAAATATTCGGAATTTCGGTTATTTTATAAAACATTAAATATTTTGGGACGATAAAAAGCTCCGTTTACATATCGACTGGCACATGATAGCGCACGATGCGTCATTTTTGCATATCGTTGCGTTATTTCTCGAAATAACTACGATAATTAAAGGCGTTAATTACGTGATCTATTTTCTATATTATTAGAAATCGCGATTAATTTCTGCGTTATCGTAAAAGCGATAAAATTATCGATGATTATTTATTAAAGCAGATATTTATCTATCTAGGCACAATTTATTTATTTAAAATAAAAATCGGTAGAAAATGAGACTTGTACTATAACAGTATTTGCGGCTGATAATTATTTTTTAATAATATTTAGAATTGACTACATCTTACACCGAGCGTTGAATTCACTGATTTAGATATGACTTTATCATTATTATGTATTGTAACTCGAATCGCCAGATTATTATCATTAGTAATATAATAGTATACGGTCGGATACAGTTTCGAATCAGATTTCAACTTACAGAAAGCTATGTATATCCGACCACAGATTAATAATACGTGTTCTTCGTGAATTATGCGTGCAATATTGAACTTTTTTTATTTTATTTTTTTTCCCCTACCGTCATCAATACATTTATTCATTTATTATTTAAAATATCATTTAAAATGTACGATAAGTTAATAATATTATTAAATATGATTTATTTATCATTTAAAAATCGACAATCCGCGCGTTATTCGTTGTTAAAAAACAAAAGATATATCTTTAAAAAAGATATCGCTAAAACTAATATTGCAGTGAGTCTTTTTTCACGTTGTTTCTTTCGTCGCGATGTGATAAAATACACGTCGCAAACAATTAATGTTAGAAGTGCCGTCTTAAGTGCTGCACGGTCGTTGCATTTTGGTGATTAGTGCACGTGCGATTGTAATTAACTGTGTCTTTGTGAATTAAAGTTGTGTGAGTGCCATCGAAGAAGCAGTGACAACGAACAAATAAGAGAAAGGGAGAAAAAAGCCTTGCAGGCATCAAGTGACGGTTAAGCATCTGTAGGGTGAGTAGAGTTTATTTGCGAAATTAATCAATTATTTCCGTTTATTTAGTTTGCTTATTTAAGTGATTTATGTGAGAATGAGAGAAAAAGAACTTTGATTTATAAAACTTTATAAAGACTTTATTTGCGCTTAAGAAGACAGCTTTTTTTGACAGTTATATGCTTATTTTATTAAATGTCTAATTGAAAAATTAATAGGAAATGAAACATGCATAATTATTTTCGACGATTTATATTATGCTGGATTTATTCTGAAATTATTGCTAGTATATTGATCTTGTATTTTGCAATTTATAATTAATATGCATATTACATCGGTAAGTTTTGAATTACCTTTTACTTTATTTGATAATGGATCCATGAGTATAATATTAGATAAATACAACATATTTATTATTTTGCAATAGATGACATTAATACAAATATTTGCAATAGAACACATTAATACAAATATTTAATCATGGGAAATATATAATTGTTCATTGATTTAGGTATTATGTATTCAAGAATGTACACATACAATACTCATAGAGTTTGTTGTCAACGCATTATTGATTCGGTTATTTATTGGCTCATTTTGATATTGTATTAAACAATGGAATATCAATTTCGATATGTCACATAAAGCGCTTCGAAATTTTGAGAAAATTTTACACTCATAAATAAAATAAAGATAGAAAATATTTTAGTTATAACAGAAATTCAAATAATAATAATTTAATAAAAAAAGATAAATAATGCTGCAGTAATTTTCTACAATAAAATATGTATAGTTAATTTTATTTTTTTCTTGTAGGATTTTCTCATGGATGAAGATAGAACAAGATATTTTTTGAAAATGATATACATTACGTATTTCTGTATGTAATTATGTATATTTTGTTACATATGAATATATATACGTGTGTATATTCATGTATAATAGAAATAAATTTATGTATGCCCATAAACACGGTAACAAAAAGTTGTTAATATTTATTTGCTTTAATGTATTATCTCTTGTTCCTTTTCATATATATATATATATATATATATATATCACTTATCCTTTTTATATATATATTTTTAAATAATTGAAGTTTTTATTACGCTCCTATAAACTGCTAAGTAATAACAAATTAAAATACAAGGTCTATTATATTAATCGAACAATGTTAAGATGATAAATAATAATATAATTTATTATTCTATTATGACGTATTTAACAGAACGTTTCGAGCTTTATTTAACCCTCCTCAGTGTATAAATTCAAATTACTTTTTATATTTTAATAAAATTCGCAATAATTATCTCAATATTAAGAACTTATTTTAGACCGCATATGTGAGAAACACAATCAATACTAGAAATTTAAAATGCCTATTACGGTAAGATTGAATTATTTAAAGCAATGAAGATCCAGCTTTGACCGTAATAGGCGTTTTAAATAAAGTAATAATGATCTCACTCTGTGAGATCACCATAATGCTTCTGAATTGATAGTCACGAAGTCAAGGTACAAGTCTAGTTTTTTGAAAACCAATTCTTCGATTATCAGCAAGAATGATGGAACATATCCTCTATCAATTCAAGAGCATTATGATGTATTGGTACAGCAAAACGATAGGTCATAATACAAAGTGAGATTATTGTGAATTTTATTAAAATATAGAAAGTAATTTGAATTTATACATGGCTGAGGAGGAGTAAACCTTTTAAGTAAATCTTGAAATGTTCTGTTAAATATCTCATCGTAGAATAACAATTTATATTATTATTTATCATCTTAACGTTGCTCGATTAATACAATAGACCTTGTACTTTAATTTGTTATATTTTTAAAATATAATTTGAAATCTGCATTTCAAATCCTCTCTGTATTGTATATTTTTTTTCTAAAAAATTAGTAGTATATAATCTTGAGTAGTATATAATATTACGAGTGTATTCCGAGTTATGCATGAAGCACATGATGTATCGTTTTATCCTTCTCTATTAATTGATTAACAAAGACAAGTAATGTATCATGCCCTTCATGCGTTATTCAGAACGCATTTTAATAATATTGAATTTTTAATAATATTGTGTAAAGAAAAAAAGAAGTCAGAAAATTTTAAAATATATAAGTACAAATAACAAGCACAAAAGAATACATCATAGTCAAATGGCAGATTTAATTAAATTATTTAAAGACATTGCGCGTTAATAATTATTAATTGTTCTTATAATGCTCCAATTTTATCTTAGGCTTTCAATAGTTTGTTCATTCATATTGATATATCGACTTTATACCACGAAATTAAACAGAAAGGTATCCAATAATTATTTCATCGTAGAATAAAATGTTTTAATTTGCAATAAACTATTTACAGTTTTTAAGATGCTTATTAGCATCAATATTATTAAATTGCTTTTCAATTTAATATATGATATTACTATAATCCTATTTCTGTTCATGATTGTGTTTTAAAATTGGAAAAGATTTCAGTGCAGGTTATGGAATTGGATTTTCATATAAATTGACATCGAAATATTTAAACATTAAGATTCACTTTGACCAAAAATAGCATTAATTTCTTTTAATTAAAATTTTTTTATATAAATTTCAGAATTACATAACGATGTAAAATGCAACAATGAATGTTGAAATGTCAGATATTAAATGATTCTGGTAGTATTTTGACAATATTAAATAAAAGTACATATTAACATTTAATGGATTACTTGTTTTAATAAAAATTAAAAAAATTCTGTTTTCTAAATAGAATCTTTGTAAGAGTATTAAAATCAATATTTGATATTTAAATGGGCAATTTAGAATCAATATTGTATTAACGCAAAAATTTTATTTTAAAATATTGGAAATATTGATATGCCGTATAAAACAAATGAGAAAATGATAAACCTGACAAAAGTGATTAGTTCTCATACATATAAATTTTATGCACAATTTTTATATTCATAATAAAAATACATTATCTTTGAGAAAATACTAATTGAAGTAAATTTTATATTTGATTAATTAGGAGATTTAATTATTTTGTTATTTAATTAAACTATTGTGTATATTTATCTGTGCTGAACAATAAAAAATTAATAAGAAACGCAACTTTGAAAGATTAGAAGATTAAATTTTTTTTTATTTTAATTAATTTTCAACATGTGCTATTGAAATATTATATGATAAGTATGAGACACTCTCTATATTATAAACAAAGTAATTAGAATTAAAACTACTTGATTAAGATTCCTCAAAATTATATCTTGAATTAAAGAATAAATAATTTGTTTATTCACATGCAGGATATAAATAATTAAATACAACTCTGTTCGTGAATTAGAAAAAGAACAGAGGCAATTTTTAATCCTATACAGATCGTTGAGAAAATTGGCATAACGTTGTTACAAGCTTTTTTGCGAACGCACAATCGGATTTTCGTTTTACGAGAAGCATAGAAAATGGGGTAATTCCGAGTTTAATGTTGCAACGTCTGCTGTTGAAATCGCGTTTGTGAAACAGCTGCGCCATGTGTTTGGCTTTAGTGTCAAGTCTATCTCCGACGTGAACAATCGCGACCGTAAACTCTCTCGTAATGTTATACGCGTTTGTTTAATGTTTCCCATAAAACCGCGATAATTAGTCCGCAATCAAGCATCTTAACATCGATCGGTTTTTGCCGATCGGGCGCATGCGAGGGCGATCGAGGATGTGTTCGTCCGTACATATCATCCGCATTTAAATCCACGTACCTACACACATACATATGTATATGCGTGCACATGCACACACATATATATATATTTTTTAAGGTCGCGATATACGGAGAGATCGATGTATTCAAGCAGAGAGCTGGCGATCAGCCGTGAAGAATATAAATGTATTTAGCGTGCGTCCCAATCTTACGGAGCAAAGAGACTTTTCTTGATTAGAGAGAGAAACATTTATTTTTCACTGGGATTTTCATTTACCTCCGATCCTTCCCGTTGCTCTTGTTAGTCGTATAAAGTGGTCCAAGAGGAATAGAGAATACAAATCTGTGATCGCGCTATATTTTTGAGAAACCTACGAGGAGACTCGCTCCGTGTGACTTGGACGCGCACACTTTCTATAGGCGACGTACGTAGATGGTTCTACTTTTTTACAGCGTCAATGTTAATGATCACATGTAGGTAGGTAGATAGGTAGGTAGGTAGATAGGTAGAGACATTCTGACAGCATCGAAAGTGGTATCGATGCCAAGGGAATGAAATATCTTAGCTTATCGATTTGAAGCATCGCTAAAACGGTAGCTAAGTCTCCGACATGTAACGTGTAATCGAGGCCGATAAGCGAGCGACGCGAGAAATGTGAAAAGAAATTGCTGGACGATAACGGCGTACAGTGATGACTGGGAATGATTTCGTACGGGTGAAATTTAACGATGTATCTGTCTCACAAGATCAGGCAAATACGATACATTGTTTTAAAAAATCCTTTATCAAACGGCAAACCTTATTAACGTCTCTCTTTGCTTTTCCATACCGATGGCAAATTTTTGAATATTTTATTTCATTCCATCTAAAGTTGAATATCGCTCTTTTGCTTCGAAAGTGATACAACAAAAAATTAAGTTTCCCAGAAAAGAAGAAAGATTATTTTTCAACTTCACAGTAAATTCTTGATTAATCAAATAATATTGACAAAAATATTTTTAATATAATCAAATGTCAGTTTTCATTTCGCAATCCTTTAAAAAAAATCACCTTTTGAGTTGTGATAATATTTTATAAAGCTAAATCAATTCAATTTTTAGGATTGATAGGGTAATGTTTATTTTCAATTTAATAATAATAGCTCGAAAATCATCATTTCGAATAGTTGTGTCATTTTTGAAATAAGAGAACGATATAAGAAATATTGGAAAAATATTTCAAGAAACGTTCTCGATATAAGTAAAGTGAAAAAAATTTTCTATTGCGAATCTCCTCACGAAGTACTCGGTAGTAATATCGATAGTTATATTTCGTAGCGATGTAGATTAAATATAAAAATAATGATTCACTTACTTTGCTCAGGAATCGCAATCAACAGTTTTACCTATCTAGTCATTACTGTGCGGCGAGTGTACCACATAGGATAAAGTCAACGCGATGTTACAAATGCTTTAAAGCAATTTTTGATTGGTCAATATGTAAAATTCTTTTTTTCTAATTGGTCAACCAAAGCATTTGCTTCGAAGCATTTGTAGTGAGACCTTGATCGCATAACGTCGCGCCGATTCGGCCATTGCATGTGCAATCGTGATTTTCTAGCAATAAGCGGAGATTATCGACGCCCGCGCGAGCCGGTAAATCGCGCGAGAAAATCGCCGGACGCCGGTTATCGCTCGTAGATGTTAGCGAGCAAGCTTAATTATCGTTATTAACACTGCTACGAATTGAATCGTGCGATTCGTCCACGCGCTATCGCGCGCTCATACTCTGTCGTACTTAGAGATCCATTAGAGGCTCACGATATTTATTTTTCTAATCTACCAGTAACGTCCATTTGATTAGGCGATTCAATTTGCGACGAGGGAACCGCGAAGAGCAAGGCGACAATTTAAGTCGGTGATGGAACGCGGATGTTCGAGACGTTGACTCGTATCTTCGTCTTATATCAGCGAAAGCGACAAATCGTACGATAAGTTGTTGTATCGCGAGATTACTGTTGCACCGATAATGTTATTTTAAGGCCACTCATGTGATATTTTTGT
Source organism: Acromyrmex echinatior (assembly GCF_024713525.1). Taxonomy (NCBI): domain Eukaryota; kingdom Metazoa; phylum Arthropoda; class Insecta; order Hymenoptera; family Formicidae; genus Acromyrmex; species Acromyrmex echinatior. Next base: position 12,265,846 of record NC_141852.1, on the reverse strand, counting down.
AAGCTGCAGAAAGAAACGTTTTGGTTCACGCTGAAAGTGGTCGAAGAGTTATTATTTCACCTTCCGGTGAGCTAGAGCCACCACTTCTTCCCACCGACAGTATTTCTCCACCCCCGTCTTCCTTTCATTGTCATGATAACTATCCACGATAACTAGTGAAAGTTCCGTTAATTTAACTTTAATGAGTTTGCCCTGACTTGGAAGGTAATTTGATCAGCAGTTTCTATACTTCTCATCCATACCAGCCTCTCACTATCATCTTTTCTGTTTAATTTATACGGGATGAATACAGATATATAGAAAGGTTGTGATTAATTAGTTCAATTTTCGTAGTTCCGAGATACTGCAAACAAGGATTCAGATTATCGTTAGCGTTGCAGTTAACCTCAAGCCCTTCAAATACGCTGTATCTGTATGACGAAACTAAATTATGTTAATATCGATTGATGCGTTTGATTGATGGCCTGTTTATACTGGTCTTATACGGGGTGTCCGTGAGAAAATGTTGACGTTTCCGCAAGCGACGTAGTTCCCGATCTACGGAGTCTGCGTCTGTCAATTAATCGAGACGTCGAGAATTAATTCGCGTCGCGAAAAATGAAAGCGATCGAAACGTAAGAAACAAATTTTGTTAATTATAATTTTAACTATGCGATAATCCGCCGATGACGGTGAGTGAGCTGTAAATTTATCTCTTATTTGCAACAAACACGATTTCTATCGCTTTCCCTGCCTCTCTCTCTCGTTCATGGCGCTTTAATTAATCCAAAAATATCGTACGCCCGCGAACCTCAAGATGAATATCGGAGTGAATTTTAACGTGTAATCACTATCGTATTCAAGGCGTTGGCGTAGCCCTTCTCACGCGACACCCTGTAAACGGCCTGTGAATTCGTGCCTATTGATGAACCGTATCGGCGCGCGAGACACGAGAGACACGTAACAAGGTGAGAAAACGACAGTGAGGACGATCGATTTGCCTTGTTAATTATCACATTGGAATAGCAATGCACATATCGGCATGTTCGTGTATGCATTGGGAGGGGCACCGCAGGCCCTCCCATGTATACGCCGCCAGCAGTTCATATATTTGTAGTACAGAGTCGCACGACATTAATTATCCGATCTCGGTAGCCGAGTAATTTGCCCTTCTCTCCCTCGTCATGTTTCCTTCTCTCTTTGCCCTTCCTAACCACAATCTGATTCGGCGATAACCAGTAAGTGCGATACGATACACGAGGACCTTCAGGAATAATGTGCACGCGATACAAAAGAGTTGGCGATTAACTGCAACCTGCCACATAAAAACGTCATTTGCATATCTAAAAAAAGGAATGTTATTTTAAAAAATCACACACACACACACACACACACACACACACACACACACATACACATATACGAACCGAGTGTGTATATTTTTACAATACACTATAAATATTCTTATTTATTTTATATTTATAACTCGTCGTTGTATATCTTCATCATTGTTGCGTTAATCCTTTCGTACATATTGTCCGTGAGAAGTCAATGTAATTTTGAACTAACAACCTTCAAATGATCGTATTTGACGGCACGGTTGAATACACCGCTTTGCTCGGAGCTTCCTCTTCATGATCAACCATGCGTTCTAGATCGGAATCGCATTAGGCGATTGTGAAGGCCAACTCGGAACGTGGATATCATTTCTGACCTTTCCACCTCGCGGCTGCAATGTTCCGGATCGTTATTAGACCATAACTCGAACAATGGCGAAGACTGGGATGATTTAGTAGTTAAAAAATAATGGCTCGAAAAATAAACACATAATTCTTTTTAATTAATTAAAATAAATATCTCATTTGTAAGCTTTGTGAGATATAATAATTCTTTCTTTAGCAGACAACAACTCTTGTGTGACCGTATGAAATCCCCTCGGGACAAAAATATACTCTTAATTCACTCGGTCTAAGTTTCGTTTCAATTAATATTACAGCAAAGACACGGTAATTAACATGGTACGCTCTGTATAAATAATAAAACATTCCCGCTACTTGTTTTCGAGGGCAAGCTTTGAACGTTAAGTCGCTAAACTTCTTGCCACTCGCTCTCTTCCTTTTAGTCTACTTTTCCTTCATCCTCCCTCGCATCTGCCTCGCAGCTTCACTTCGACGTTCTCGCGCGTCCGTTGAGATTTATTTCGCGTATACTTCCGTCGAGTGCTCGGCAAGAAAAGTAGTTGATAGTAGGAACTATGCGGAAAACACATACAGCTGTCGACGGGTGAGCATGGTAACGTCAAAATTTACACTTTACATTCTGCGAAGTTACACGACGAGTGACGACAAAAGTTACGCTAACCGGTTCATCTTGGGGGCGTTCGCGCGCGGCCCAGATTGCCGCGCCTTCCATCTCGCAATTTCCTTCGCGAAGTAATGCGAACGACACAATGCGTTAATATTAAACGTCGCGTTATATAACAGGAAATTACAATTTACGAGTGAATTATTATCCGCGTGTAATGCGCGCGGCTGTGTCGTACATACTATATTACAACGCCACGCGGTCACGCCGCCGCGTGCACAATAGCGGGTTTATTCACAATATATCGGACAGCTCTGAACGTTAACGATCAAATGTCAAAATTGATTTTCTGCGGTGTGATTGGCGGTATTGTCGAAATCGAAATGCGTTCCCGTTCGCACGTTCCATTCTCGCGCGCGGGAAGGACATTTTTGCACGTCGAACGTGGTTAATTAACTATGTCGATTAATTAGATAGCAATATCTCCGATATTGGCACGCACGGCCGCCACGTTCCAACAACTAGAGATTTTCCATCCCCGATGATTATACCGGACTTTGGTTTGCGCTCGTTTGTCAACTCATCGAATAATAATTGCTTGATGCCATAATTATAGAATATTTGGTAATTAAATCGGGGGAAGTTATGGGAGCCTTTGATTTGTAGTCGTTTAAAGATTCAATTGCAATTTCATTCGTCCGATGACAGTTTCACAGACAATGCGTGCAATGTCAAATATTAATACCTTTTGTTGGTCTCTCTCTCTCTCTCTCTCTCTCTCTCTCTCTCTCTCTCTTTCCCCTCGTCTCTCGTGGATACATAATTAAACGATCAATAAATAAAGCGGAATTATATACTACGCGAGGTCATAATCCCTCGCCATTGAGCGGCCGCGCGCACTCAAGCCGGTTATCCGGCTCTAGGGATGTGTAAATTTATAATTAGCGCGTCATTTGTTGTAAACCACAAATGCAATCTCGTATTCATCGCGCAACAACAACGGGACCATACATTTTTGATGGCACACCGACAAATTGACCGGCGCTCTTTGAAATTGCGCTATACGAAACTAACGAAGCGTGTGTGCATCGTCGATACATAATTCATCGACGTGCGCGCGCGGTAGAATCTATCCTTGAAATTTACATATATAGTCGTCGAAAGATAAACCCCTCGCCGTATATACCGACGTTTTTAACGTCGCCTTGGCGCATCGGCATCGGCACCGGCACCGGCACCGATTCCGCCATTGTAATTTTCACGCTTCAGGTCACCCGGCGTCCGTGTGTTTACGTATGTACGAATGCACGTATGCCGCTTGTCACGATATTTTTGGCATTATGCAAAATACCAGTCTTTTTTATCATATAGATATTGTCGCAAACATTCTTCTCGGCCTCGTGTTGCGCTGCTGGCAAAGTACATCGCATTAATTCGGCAGACCAGTTTCTGCTGGCGAACTGCAGGAAATAACAAGCTCCCTGCTTTGAATAAATTTTGTATAAAAATAATTAGGGAAACGCATATATGCCCTACAGAAATATTTTATACAAAGAACTGATGGATGCGCGTTGTTTATTTTTAGTGTGTGTGTGTGTGTGTGTTTTACGCTGAGGTAGCACGAAAACAGTCGACCGTTATTATTTGTTCTTTTGTATAAATATCAATACGTATTTATTCTCTTTTATACAAACATTAATATATCCAGTGTTTTGGGCGTTTATTTAACACACACACATACATACACAAATCTTGTAAAAACAGCACGGACGATTCGTCGATTTCATATCACCGAAATTTCTCGGCTCGTACCAACGCGGATCAATATAATAAATCTTTATACTTGCGTGTCTGTCGTATGAATTCTTTCGAATGAAATTTGAATATTAGTCCGTACACATACATATATGCAATTGAAAGCGCGTCGAAATTTATTGAACGTCAAAAACTTTTCTGCAGGACTATCGCGAATAGAATGAACGTACAAATCGATTTTTTTTTTGCGCAGCTCGTTAAATAAAATTCATAAAGTTGGAAAATACTTTGGCGGACGTATCGTAGATGACCGTCGTATTATTGTCAAGCGTGAGCCATATGTTTTGCGACAGTGCAAAAATTAGAGCATTGTGACAGGCGGTATAACGATACGTCGAGAGCATGCACGCGAACGTCAATTCAAGGCTATCGCATGCGTGTAGGTATATACAATACACATATTTTATGTTTTGACGATATCGCGCTGTGTAACATAGAAAATCAGTCTGGCGTTTATTGGGGCGTGACAGGCGAACCTCGCCATCTTGAATAGCATTAAAACGATTTGCAACTGCATCGCGTTATGACATTTTTCCATTAAAGCCCGCGAGCCGCGAGTGTAATTATTTCTGTCGAATCGAGATTGGGGAAACGGTTGTGAGGCACGCGAGCGTGGAAATACTTGGATATGATTCTCGGAAGATTATTTTATTAAGTCTTCGGATTAGTGACTTAGAACCGCAGAAATAGCTCGACCTTAGAGCACCGCGGAGAATAGCGTTATCGGACGTACGATTTATAGCCATAAAAGTCATATATCTTGAAAGGTTGAGTAATACCCTCGCTCGGATAATGTTAAGAGCGCGTAAGACCAGCGTTTATGACATTTGTCGGTTCGTAGGTTTAATCCTTGACGAATACGGATCGATATACATTCATTCATTCGGACGTACGTTTTTCCGACGTTCATTAAGGGAATTCCCGCGTCGAAGGGACGAAAGAACTCAACAATGCCATTTGTTTGTGTCGCCACGCCGGGGCGGCCAAATGACCTCGTGGTGAAAACGAAACGACGTATCTATCGGTAATTGCATTAGGAGTCAATGGTAATTCCACGTCTATCGTCGGACGACCATTCTGGCGTGGTTCCGGGTCGATCTACTGGGCGGTCCCGGGAAGCATCTATCGTAATAGAAAAAAAAAAAAGAAAACGTATGGACAGGCGCCACGAATAGGCGATGCCAGATGAGAAGATTCGAGGGAAGAGAAAAGATCGCGTCTCGCGGGAGCGATCAAATTATCGGGGAAACGTACTTCAAAGGATCGACTCTTCTCCATCCTCTCCTCCTGCCAGCCTCTCTTCTCCGCAGCGAGGAGAGGAGAGCGCGGTTAAATTGTCGCGGTAAAGATCGCGAGTGAAGTGAAGTGGATAGCGACGCGACGCGCAGTGGTGCCTAAACGGATAAAAGCGGAATTTCCAAGGTAAAATGTTTTTTTCTCCTCTTTCTTTTATTACCTGCGTAATCGCACGAGTCGATTAATGAAAAGACGCGGACGAAACATTTGCGAGTGGCATTCGCAACAGTGGCGTTTTCGTGCGACAGAAATGTCACGTAAATGAGGGGTTTAATGTTTCGTGAAATTGTTCCCCAATTATTTAATTATGTTGAAAATTAATTCCAGAAAATGAGAAATGTAACATTTGCGGGTAAAGTTAAAGAGTTGTTACATTTTTTTTGTTTCCAGTTTTGCATAATTCCTCATGTTGTCACAATGAAAATATCACGATGTTTCATTAAAACGTATTGAAATAAAATGGCTTTTACGGATAGTTCAACTAATATTTTCTTTAACATTTCTGACAGTTTGACGTTCCGTCCGTATGCGACAGTCGTAACAATTTGTATGCAAAAGGACAGTATTTTATAAGCGATATGAACTAGTTCAAGTTGGAAATGATCGAGAATAATTTGCAGTTGAGACGATACGATCTCATCGGTCTCATCAGTCTCACACATGATGAACGAAAGAAAATAATAAAAAAACATATATCATATTAATGTGCGAACGTATAGAGATGGATAGAAACAGAGAGGGGGGAGAGAGAGAGAAAGGAGATTAACATTAAATATTAAGAGGAATCATCGTTTAATAAACAGTTTCCTTTGTTAATATACCACATTTGCTCGCTATAATGAAGCAATTATAACATTGCGAGGTTTCAGCCGCAAAATCCCTCTTAGGCACCACTGTGCGGCGCGATGGGCAGAGTAAAGTCGGAACGTGAGGTCGCGCGGCGCGGCGCGGCGGACCCGATCGAGCCTCTTTCTACTCACTGGTGGCAGGGATGCCTACGGTCCGCGGGGCAGGGAGGGTTCCAGGGATAAAGAAAGGGGAGGGAGAGAGTGCCGCGAGAGGGTTGGCGAGGCAGAAGGCAGAGGCGAGAGAGGGACAGCGGGGACAGCGGGAGGATAGAAGAGAGGGGTAAACGGAGCGCCTCTTGGCGTGGGAATGGGACGTGCTCTGTGGACGAAGAGGGGTGTAGTCGCGGGAAGGTTGGCAAAGTGGAAGGATAGTCAAGTGGAATAGTAGGGGTAGGCGGAAGGGGTCGGTGGCGCGGGGTTGGTGGAGAGGGGTTGCCGCGAGTTCGGTGAGCCCGCAGTTCTCAGGGTGGCTCGTCAGTTCGGCGGACGACCGTGCGAGAGCGCCGTCGTGGCCGGCGTGATCGATCTCTATCGCTCTTTGTCGGCTGTCCGCTCCGCGCGGCGGCATTCGTGGAGCATTCGTGCGCCCGCACCCCCGATAAGCGGAACCCCGTGCCGCGGTGGAAATTCTCTCCTCGAGGGAGAGAGCAACCCCGTCGTGCGCGCGCGAGGGGCGTCACGAATCGCTGTCGTCGTGGCGATGACGTCGCGCCGCCGACGTCTGGTGGTCGTAGCGACGACGTCGCCAGCCGCCGAGTAGTAAGGCCACACTACAGGCGCGACGTAGCGACGACGCCAGCCGAGCAGCCTGAAACTGAAACGGCCTTCCGACGGCGCGTGGACTGGCGTGGACGCGGTGGCGACGGCGACGGCGGGGAAACCCCCTATCGACCCTATTCGCGGTGGCTGGCTAACCTTGCGGCCCGTCTCTAGACAGCCAACTTCTGTCTAAACAGCCAAGGTGCGTCCCGTTTCGTCTCGTTCCCTCGCGCGTTCCCGATCCGAGATTTCCGAGATTTCCGAGATTTCCGAGATATATTCCCACCTTCGATGCGTGCGACCGAATAACGGATAACCCATCGCTCGCAAATAACTCTATCTCCCCGCCCGCGAACCTTGATCCACGTTGACGCGTCTAACCCGGTCAATCACCCGCTTTGGCACGCGCAAATCCGTTGAGCTTGCCTGTCAGCTAGCCAGCCAACCAGCCAGCGGTCGGTGACGGCGGTCGGTGTCGTGGTCGGAGCCGCGCGCGTCGAGTGCCGGCCGCGCTTGATCGAGCCTCAACCGCGTGCGTTTACGAGAGGTAGAGAGAGAGAGAGAGAGAGAGAGAAGTGATGCCAAGTGTCAGAGCTGCAGCATCCTCTCTGCATCCACTCGTCGGGTGGATCAGTGTTCCGCAGCATCGTGCGTTCGTGCATGCGTGCGTATACGGTGACCCGCATCTCTCGGCGGGAATACAAATCAATTTCACCGCAGCGCAGCGGAGGGCACTTTCGTATACGATCGCGAGGCGAGCGTACGCTTGGCACGTTAATCGTATATGAGAGTCGAGACCCGGAGGAGGGTGGCAGAAAATTACATTCCGCGCGGGCCCCGCGAGGATCCCCTTGGAAACGCGCGCGAGATGATTGGTCAACGCGGCCGGCATGGATTGTAATTAATTTCTCCGCTGTTCGGGAATATTGCCTCGTCCGATCGCCTACAGTACTTAGGTATAGTCGAAGGTCGGTTCGAGAGGACGAGAAAGAGGAAGAGAAAGAGCGAGATTATATCGCGGGCGGCGGGGGGAGGGGAAGTAAAAGTAACACCCTCGGAGGGTGTGTGTATGTGCGCGAACAAGCGGGATATATGCTCCCCCGTTCGACGACACTATCGTAATCAGTTAATTTCCGGGCGTTAAGCGGTTTCGTCGGCCGGCGAACTGGCGATATTCGGGACGACGAGCGCGAGATACCCCGTGTATGACAATTCGGCTGCGGCAGGTGCGCGGGATAATCGCTGGCAGTGCTATCGCGATCAATTCCTTCCCAGGGACTGTGGAGGGTTCTTCGCGCCTCTTCGTCGTTCACACGGGCATTTACAGGATCGGCTACGACACGCGAGAGCCCAGAACGCAAGAAGAGGAATCGAAAGCGATTACGGATCGATACGGTACGTCTCAGTCAGTTTGAGGTATACCTCTGGACTTCGTCACTGTCGCGTGTTAAACGAGATTGGAATTTTTTTTTCCTTTATCAATCTGATAAGATTAAAGAGATTCCAGAGTGAATTAGAGAGAGAGAGAGAGAGATTAGAGAGATTAGAGAGAGAGAGAGAGAGGGGGGGGGAGAAGTCAGTATTAGATCTTCTGGTACTGTCATTACCGCACCTTGGAAAGTTAAAAATTTGATCTTGATAGTTTAGAAAAGGCAACTAAAGTTGGAATTAGATTCCTTATCATTGTTGTGTGTACTTGATATGAACGGAAACCGGGTCGGCAGTATTTGTGCATAGGATTAATCAAATTGAAAATTCGGCATAGTTATATTTGAAAATATTAAAGCCCGATTTTATTGGAATATCCAAAGGGTAAAGGGATTAAAATCATAATCAATTTTGTGGTCATTGACACTCACATGCGTGCGGGTGAAAAGCCTCAATATTTGAGTTAATTGCATTATAATTAAACAAATTTCGTATTATTCTGCTGATACTGCGCATTGGCACCCTATGACGTCGCACGATAGCACGCAATAACGCGAGAGTTCGATTAATTCTAATGCAATTAACAGAAATATTGGGGCGTTGCACTCGCATGGTTGTGAGCGCGAGTAGTATATCTTGCGTTTCGTTCCGCAGATGTTTTATTAAATTTCATAGCGACGGCATCCTTCGCCGGTAATCGATAGGTGACACATATTCTACTGAAAAACGTATCGGAGAATAAAAGATAAGCAACGCGTCTTAAGTGAACACTCGCGCGATCAAAGACGACAAACGCGCGGCGTATTACGAGCGTGCATATTTTTCGTTGGTATATATATATTAATTAGTCATAGCAGTCGCACGCTCACAATTCTATCTGTTTAATCTATCTAATTACTTCATAACGAAACGTAATGAAATTATGAATGGATTAAGCAGTGGTGCGACAGAGCGCGTTCCATGCTGCTTTAATTAAGTCGCGTGACGCGCGCGGTTTCCGCGAGTTAAGCCACCCTTCTCCGAAGAAAAAGAAAAACTTTTGATTATCAATGGCCGTAATTTTTTTCAAATCTTCCTGAGAAACTCTGAGACAAGGAACACGCGGCAAGAAGGATGGGACTTGTTTTTTTAGCGCTACACTACTGCTTTTATGCTGTATTTAAATTCAATGCCACGCATGTATCTTTGAATACTTGGATTATTTTAATCCCCTCGCTATTTCCGACGTTGAATCTATTTCGCGAACAAGAGCTTCGACGAGGATTACGCGATTCCCGGTTGTCTTGAAAGCGCGCAATACGCATATATAGCGGGGAGAACGAAGAGCGAACAATCGCGGCCTCCCCTCGTTTAGGTGCGATTCGCGATTTGATACCGTTCGATTACAAATGTATTATCGCTCGTGATAAGTCGCAGAAATCGAGATTATCCTAGGCTGTTCGCTCGGGGGATGGTACATGAATGCCCATTGTCCGTGATATCTATCTTACAAACGATCACGTCGACGAGGATCATTCAACACTGCCCGACTCTTAAACCCTACTCGATCATGGACGTGCTTTATCTCCATTTGCGATAGACAAACACGTAGATTCAAAATTATGGTAATTATCTTCTAGTACTTCCCTAATTCATATATGCACGGTGGAAAAAGTTATTTATTCAATGTAACTCGTTACCGTTATTCGTTATTGATTTAAAAAGGTAACTTTATCATTACCCCATTACCGTTAAAAACTGTCAAAAACCGACGGGTCAGTACAATGGCTATTATTTTTTTCATCAAATTTTGATGAATTTTTTTTTTTTTTTTTTTTTTTTGAGTGCATTGTACGTGTAGCGATAAAAGTTACGATTACATTCATTATTCGCGTTACCCCAAAAACGTTCCTGCTGACGTTACAAATGAGAAAATGTAACGTCGTTACCCATTCGTTACTGAATCAAAGTAATTGTGACGGTAACGACGCTATAAATAACGCGTTACTTCCCAACCTGGCGTACACATAAATGCATATATTGATATTGATATGCATTGTGAGTATAGTCAGGAAGAAAACGACTTATGAATACGTTATCAATTTTTCAAAATTATCTCTTCTAGAAAAACAAAGTTTTCTGGCGTGGGAAAAATTGTTCCTACGCGTTTCTCACTTTTTCGCGAGAAAGCGTTTCCTTCTCCATTCTTGATTCAAAGAATACTCGGTACCTTCTAGACATAACATCTCCTGAATAAATTCTATACATTCGGCTTGAAGTAATTTCTCTGGTAAATAAACATTACAGGAAAGGTAGAAACGGCGCGGCGTATAATTGAAGATAAGCAAAACGACGGAAGAGCAAGAATCGTTTCGTCCGTCGAAAGATTCTTAGGAATTTCCTGGAGGTGTCCGTAGCCGTGCGGAAACAATATTCACAAAGAATGGAAATCTTCCTTTCTCTATAAATAGAGGAACTCGAGAGAAGCACGGAGAGGGTTAAAGTGAGCGAGGTAAACTAAACGGTGACGCGCATGACTGGTCGGCTCTGAGTAAAGCGTCGCCGCGCACACTTGGTCAATTTTTTACTACTCTCGGACTGCTCCCGAATTTGTTTTTGGGATCAATAGAAGGGAGCGCGTTTATTCTGTAAATGCCTCCGGACAGTCCGGACCTACTTCCGGACATAGGAGAGAGAGAGAGAGAGAGAGACAAGGGGGAGGGAGAGCGAACAATTTGACGCAACGGCGCGACGGCTTTCGGAGAAAACAAATTCCAAGGCGATGGACGGGACAATCGTGTGAAAAATTGACAAACTGCGCGCGACTGTTCGCTTCGTTCCACCATTTTTCAACCCCCAGTCGACAACTAGCGTTTTATTTTTGACAGTTTCGTTATTCGATATTGATCAAGCGGTGCAAAGCGATAGTGCGGTCACGGCGGCCAGTACGACGGGATTAATTATTTAGAGAGAATCGGTTTCGCGGCGATTTATATTTCCCATGGGTCAAAGGGCGTGCAATATGCATGCAGTCGCATGTATAAATGTAGCCCTCCAAAAACCGATAGATAGCAATATTTCTCCATACAACTTCTGGTATAGGTTTAGTAAAAATTTATGGATTTCACGCCGCGGCCCAGATTTATCAAACTTAATAAGATGCATTGTCGTTTTCAGATTCGTATAGTTATGCGAATCTTTTTGCATGTTTTTTGTTTCATATATATGAAACGCACTACGCTTAAATTCTCAACATTTCATAGAGTCGGATTTCGTCGGTAAAAATAATACTTTGATTTTTTTTTTTTTTTAACAATCTCGCAACAGTGGAATCATGTTTCATCAAAACGCCGCAGTACTCGAAATTTCTATTACACGCGGAAAGAGATAGAACCATAGAGGGGGAGAGAGAGAGAGAGAGAGAGAGAGAGGAGAGAAAGAGAAAAAAATGTTTCAGCGGACAAGAGTCGCACGAGTCCGTGTAACTGAATGCTCACGTTCGATCGTACCTATCGTAATATTGATAGCGTAATAAATACTGCCGGGTTAAATTGAGAAAATTATATTCCTCTTGCCGCGCGACGACGACGGGATGAGCGCTTTCATATTATCGAAGCTAAAAAGGCGGCTAAGTGTTTGTGTACCCTGAAGATCCCGGGAGCTGTGACAGTGGCGTACAGCACCTCTGTCGAGGTATTCTTCCCTCGGTTAAAGTGGCACGCTGAAGAAGATACCCCGGGATAGTACCGAAGCCGGAGCGCGGGAAATGGAAGGTGAACTAACAAACCTCCCGTTCCCTCGGTAAAAAAAAAAAAAAAAAAAGAAAAACTTTGAATACCACGAGATTTCCGGTGCCCCGGAAAAGAGAAGAATTACTTGATCGCAACAAGAAATAATCGTTCTCGTCGTTGTCGTACGCCGTATGGCATAAGTTAAAAATAGACCTCCTGGCACCCTGGAGAATAGTTACCTCTCGGAAAAGTCTGAATAGCGGGACGGCAGCGAGATGTAACAGGGAGGGAAGAAACTTACGGAAAGAGAATTATTTTCTCCGACACGATTCTTAGTGAGAGTAAGCACGCCACCGTTGTTGTTTACCGTTCAAAATGCGGAGATCCCTCGTGCGCTCTTTGTCATCGGGAAAGCCTAAGGGGCCTTCGAGAGGGGAATGTTCCACGACAGGAAATTGAACACGACCGTTTACGACTGTGTAATAACTGGCTTCGTACCGGACCACTTAAACAGCAATTGTAGGTCATCTCGAGGAGTCACTTGGCACGACACAATACTGTGTTCTCTCTCTCTCTCTCTCTCTCTCTCTCTCTCTCTCTCTCTCTCTTTTCTCCCACTCTCTCCATGTAGAACCGAAGCTACTAGTCGAGATTGTTGACAATGAGATAGGAAAGTGCCTCTCGAACGAACTCATTGAGAACTAAATACCGACGAATAATGATTCGCCCGTGAAACGGAATGGCCCGATGGCCAGAACGATACGAAATGTGATTAAAAATGTATCGACGTTACATTTAACCTTTAGAGATCCGGGAGACGTTGTATAATGTTCCATTCTCACGCCACCTTTTATTTCCTCATTCGGAATTCTCGTGATCAACAGATTTTTAGTCCGTCCTCTCCGGTATAACCGACGTAATTAATTCTCGCAAAAACTCTTACAACCGTATGGTTGGCGTAATTACGTTATCACCTTAATAAGTCTCATCTGGAAAGGTTCAGGGTAAAAAGTGAATAGGATATTGAATTATTTTAAAGTCGCTTTTATCTCGTTAACACTATGAGGTCAGCGACGTTCGAATGGCTCCAGACGAAGTAATTAATCTCTATATTAATTTCGCATTTAAAATAAGATCTTGGATTAGTTTCTTGACCCAAAGTTTAAATTTCATAGCGCTTTATTGCAGAAACTGCAGCAACCGGACGCTTCAAACAGCTTTAATAAGATCGCGTTCTATGTCGGACTAGAACATTGACGTACATGTACATGGTTCTAAAAGGTAGCAAGTCAACTGGGAATGCATCGATCGTCATTTCAAGTACTGCACGAGGTCGTTCTACGAGCCGTTCTTGACGCATCGGCCAATCGCGACGACGATCGAAGCGCGTTTCAAATTTTATAGCTCTAATTTCGCGGAAGGTCTGATTGGCTTGAAATGCTTCTCGTGTTCGATCTTTCGATAGAGACCTTTCTCGACTTTGATCTCAAAGAATTCCAAGAAAGAAAAAGATAAAGGAGAGATTTTTGTTATTGGAATAAGTTATCTAATCTTCTTCTGTTATTAATCTTTTGTATCCTTTACATCTTTAAATTAATTATTATATATTATTATTAGAAATTTTTATTAACAATAAAAAGTCAATAATTAATTAAAAAACAAAATAACGTAAAGGAATTAACACAACGGTTTATTGCTTAGTACGAGTAGTCAGTTATTATTGTAGCTCTTTCGTAGAATAACGTTCGTTCGCCGGGAACTAAAATTATTGTTCGACGTAACTTGGAAATTTTGCTAGAATGAAATGGTCGTCCCACTAATGTTGGGATCCACCCAAACTTATCAGGTTTCACATAGTTTCAAAGAAAGTTCGCATACATTTTTACGATTCTTCGTAGTGCATACACTTTTGTGGAAGTTCCGCTCGAATTTAAAGAACGCGCGCAACCACGCGGATGTTTATCAAGCGAGAAGTTTGTCTTGCTATAATAAAAGTCGACCAATAAAAAAAAAAACAGAGGAGACTGAAGGTCTGGAGGGAAACTTGTGGGCGTCCTCCTTCCCAAAGTCGGACGGTCATGTTAGAGTAAGGAGGTATCTCTTGTAAATTTAATGGCGGATCGCGTTTGCATACGTCGACTTTCTACACCCTTTCCGTTTATATCTTTCCCTCGTCCACTTTTCGCCGTTCCATATCTTTTCTCTTCTGCCGCTGTCGTCGCATAATCTCCATAAAAAAGTTTGCGATACGATCCTGTCATTCACGTCATCCTCAGTTAATAACACTGGCGAGATCACTGGCTCTCATGCCCGAACATAAACCATCCTGCGGGCATCGTGTTGGCAGATCAGTTTCACACATTCCCGAAATACTGCCACTGGATTTTCCTCCTTCCCCACTTGACGCTATCTCTCTGTCCTCTCCCTCCCCTCCCCTTCTCTCACACACGTATACATATACACGCAAACAGATACAGAGTTTACATCAACCTCAAATCCATGTTCATTATGGATAGATTCCTAAGCCATTAACATCCCTATAATCTTACCGTTCCGAGCATCGCCATCAATCCTCTTTGCTCTAAGCCGCCCCTTTCCGTCTCAATTTTCCTGATCATTCCTCACCGTTAATAATCCTGTAAAATGATAATACGACGATATTGCTGGATTCGATGAAATAATAGTGTGTCAGCGTTGTATCAATTAACTTATATACGATCTCATGCCGGAAAGTCACATCAGTAGGACAGTCACGAGATATATATTTTTCATTTTGCGCGCACAGAATTTTTCTCGGGCGACAATTTCTTTTTATCAGACTGACAACGAGAAGAAGGGGGAAGAGGGGGAGAGAGAGAAAGAGAGGGAGGCGGAAGGGGAGAGGAAATGGTTTTTGCCTCTGGGACTAGGCATAAATAGACTTATTCGATTTCGTCTGTGATCAGAGATGTTTTCTCATACGTTTTCCAGGAAGTGGACTACGGAAGGCTACGGAAGAAGAAGCGAAAAAGTTCACGTGGCGTCCACCAACATCCGAGACGTCGGGGAAGTGTGGAACGTCGGCGATCTGCAATCGCTAAATTCCCGCTAGCCTCGAGGATATGTTATTTCTAAAGGCACAGGTTCGAGTCGCGTGTATCAAATGCGCTCGCAATGGCGGCGGAAAGTGGGCTAGGTCGGCTGTCGGAGCCGGTAAGTTAACGGCGACAATGTAAAGCGGTTTCATCCCTTTGCCCGGCTCGATAGCGCCTCGCGGCTGCGGGATTAAACTTTAGATAGAATCTCTCGAACTTTATTTATCTACTTTGATAATGCGCGAGAGACGAAGCGATGCTTCATATATATATATATACATATACCGACAATGACACTAAACAAGATAAAGCTTTAATTTTGAATGTACGATAAAGCGTGAACGACGATACCGTAATATTATAGGTACCTAAAAAACAAAATAAATAAAGAGACTCGACTTTTTTTTAAGTTATTTTAAAAGAATCATTTTTTTTTTTTCGGAGAGGTATTCATGGGAGGTGCCATTTGTTCGCGTAAACACGTCACGAGTGCAGGGGAAACGCGTTGCGAGAATTAAGGTCAGTGGTTTTGATATCCCGCATGCTCGGGGGACAAGATCTCTCTCGTGCTCCGATTCCTTCATTAATCCTCATTATTCTTCGTTAACCTTGCTCTTGTTCCTCATTAATCTCCGTTAATCCCCGACAGAGCTATCGCCAACGCCAGTCGTCGGGAACAGGCGAGGCAATGGAATTGATAATATTCTTGATTTACTTCGCACCCCCTACACTCTAACTGGTGTTCTAATCTGGCAAAACAAATAACTAGTTGACTCTCGAGTTTGTTCGTAGATGTAACTGGGAGCGAGTTGCGGAAGCGATGAGACACGAGCGACGTTAAGGTGCGATCGTCTGGAATGAAGGATTAAGATAAAGACCGACGAGCATTTCTGATGAGCGCGCGACGTTTATGACGAGATCCCGTCGGTTCCAGAGAGAGAAACGTTTCCCGCGAGCTCGGAAACTCGAAACTCGAATTCGCGATAGAGATAATCGGGTACGTGCCCTTCGCGAAATATCGGCAGCTCTCTTTGCTGTCGTTCTCATATTGGATGTCGAGAGCACAAAGCCCCGCGGCTTTCCGCGACGAACCACCATCTATCCATTTAACCGGACTCCGTTGAATTTGCGGAAACGCAAGCGTCAATCGACTCTTTCGCCGCTGTTGCTGTATCGAGAAGGCGGAGTTACGATATATCCGGACACTTGACGATATCTCCGATCGAGCCGATTCTCCGTGTGTAGAGCACGTAATGCGTTCAATACGTAATTATCACGGATTATTCTCGTGAGTGGAGTCACGATCCGATCCCGGGGTGGTTGGTGCGACGTGGAATCAGGAATTGTCAGGAATGCGACGCGCGTTGCCTCGAGAACGGAAGCGATCGTCGTACAACAAATCGATCGCGGATTCGCTCGCCGGGGAATAGCAGGGCAACGTCGTGCGTCGAGGTACCCAGGTACTTTCCAGGGTCGTTTCTTCCGTCATGCGGGCGGAAGTCGGTGAACGTGCGGCGTCGATCGTCGTGCGGGACATCTCGTCGGGCTTGTACCCGGTGGTGATCCGGATGAACACGGGATGAAAGCGCGAGTTACCTCTACATCGCGGGATGTCGTCGGGATTGACTGGGTGAAGGGGAGAGGACGGAACGGGATGAGGATAGCCGAGGAAATGTCCACCACGGTGATCGGCGGTAGCTCGAGACATCGTTCGCTGATGCTGCTCACTACGATCGTATACTGCTGCTGGCTGCTGATGATCGGCGAATGCGTCGGCCAGAAGCCGATCAATCTCGGCGGCAGCAAGAAGCGCGACGTCTACATCGCCGGCTTCTTCCCGTACGGCAATCACGTGCCGGAGGGTCACATCGGCCGCGGCGTCATGCCCGCGGTGAAGCTCGCGGTGGAGCACATCAACGAGCACCCGACGATACTCAGGGACTATCGGCTGCACATGTGGTGGAACGACACGGAGGTGAGTTGGTGATCTTCCCTGTCCTGTGTGAAATATAATAAAATATAATAAAATACAGTAAAATCTCTGAACGATGTATAGTTAACGAATCCCTGAATGTGGATTTATCTCTTCTTCGTGGATTTATCACTTTTTCAATAAGAATACTCTTTCTTTTCTGGGACACGATGTTACGCTCTTTCCTTTTGTCTTTCTTTTTCCTTTTTCCAATTATCTGTTCTTATGTATTGTTGAAGACTGATTCTTTTTCATTATTATTTGATTACGGATCCACCCAAGTCCTTTGTCGAGTTATGAGCGTTATATGGTACAAGACTCGTTAAAAATTAATAAATTATTAATTCGCTTGTAACGTGAAATATATTTATTTCTTTCAATTTTACTTAGATTAAGATTAATAATTCTTGAACGGAATTCCCAATTGTTGAATAAATAATGATATTTAATAGGTAGTAATGTAGGGGATATATTTGAGGCCACTAGGGACTCTATAGACTCCTGGCCGCGCACAAAAATAACACGTCCAATCGAAAATTGATCAATTATTCGTAGATTTGGATATTTACATCTTCTTTCGTCAGTCTCCAGATATATTTCTCAATTTCGGTTAAATTGAAGACGATGACTGATCAGAATTCCTAAAGACTTTTTATAAAAATGTCATGACTTTTCTCCTTCATTTCTTTCTGTTTTCCATTGAAATGTAAGGAATATAATTTAATACGTAAGAGAAAAAGTAGTATCATGAAATCCTATTTCATTTTTAATAGCTTGGAAGCTTCCAATTTCGGTAAATGTATTTAATGAAACATCAATTTATAGGAGATTCAATACTCTATAACGTAGCGAAGTGGAGAGATAAATGTAGTGAATTTTTAAATTTCATCTTAAGAGAAAATCACAGAAAGCACTTTAGAAATAATTTTCTGGTAATTCAAATCATCGTATATAAATTTGCAACATTTATTAAAAAATAATAATAAATATATATATGAAGACTATGTACGAAAGAATTCAATTCTTAAAATGTAGATTATAATTATTTACATGTAATATTATATCTAATTCTTTGCTTAGTAGCATGATTGTAAAATTGAGTTACGCTATCGCGAATCTACTTAAATTCCTTTCCTCGTATCTATAAAACTTTTTGTACATTTATAAAAATTGTAGATCAATAAAAATATACAACTGTCGGATGGTTGGAATTTGTGTACTTTAAAAAAGAGTCCCTTAAAAACAAGTAACATAATAAAACTATCGGATGTAGGATTTTTGTATGTACGTAAGAAATTTCTCGTAATATAAATACGTAATATAATAAAACCGGCCAAACTAATGTTGCTCCGAGGGACGAGAACATTCTATCGGTATACATAAAATCCATATAACTCGTGTATACGGATAACTATGCCGGGCTGAGAACAAAATGTAAGACCCACCGGTGGATATTCATGAGAGAAAAACATTTTCCACCATTAGATATATATATATATAGCGCTGAACACACATGAGAAACCGATAAGGCATGATAGAAGCAAATTTAGCGTTTATGCAACGTCATCGTAGACTTATCATTCACGATCATACCCTATAGATCTGTTTCTACGATTCTTTCAATATTTCAGTTAAACGACTACACATATAGACATATATGTACTTTTTTATTCCACTTATCGATCTGTTCAATGTTCAACTCAATTAATAATTCATGATTCGAACGTTAGTGATAATACGAATAATACGAATCTGTTTAAGTTTTATCCAAAAATATTATGTATGTCCGTAGAAACTAGATAATGAAAATAGAATTGGATTTCAACGTGCGAAAATGCAATATAAAATTTAGGTCAAGGAACGAATCAATTTTTATCGTTGGAAAACTTTTAGAAAATGAAAGAGATATAAAATGTATATACATATTTATCGCAAAATATCAAATATGAAATTTGATACTTGTAAACTTGAAAAGCGCGATTTGATCTCGTTCTTTCTCTTAAATCTATTATCGGATTTTTTAAAGCAGACTAGCCGTGTGTCTGTTTTACACAGATTGACGCGCGGAAAGGGTGGTTCAGTGTTAGCGTTATTACATCCTGAAAAGTTATTTTGCTATGTTATTATTATCACACGGCAGCGTCTCGACGTCAAGTGCATAAAAATAGCGTCAGGCCGTATGCGACCATGCTCACGCCATTATCTGTCGTCGAGCGCTACCTCTTTTCTGGAAATTTCGCACCTCGGATTTTGCTATTAAAATTTTTCAGAAAATAATGTTATAGTGGGAAATTTAATGAAATTCTCTTTACAATTATATTTTTAATGGGTTAGTGGGTCAACCGCAATGTTATTACCATTTTTTTTTAATGTACTGAAAATGGCCTCCATCGGCGGCGAACGTGACATTCGTTATTCTTTTATTTATTCTAATAATAAAGTCGAATCCATATATTTGTTTTTTCAAAACAATATTAATTGAAAACAGCTTATCAATATTGTCGAAACCGTTATATCGTTAATATTTTTGTAAAATAATTAATCGAATAATTCTTAATCTGTTTCCATTTATTTGTTTATTTGAAATAACGTTATTTAAAAAAAGCCATCAATTTTATCTGAATTTTAACACCAGACGCAACATTAATCCCTCTTCATAGTTCTACAGCGGCATAATAATATTTTTTTAAAAGTAATATTTTTAAAAATTAATCGAATTAATTATTAAATATTTTCGTTTTGAAACAGCATCAGAAATATGATCGTACGAAGTACGGACAACTCGCTAGCTAGTTATTAATAAAACTTTTATTGATATTGATTTTTTCGTGTGTGTGCCACCCTGTTACATTATACATTTTAAAACACGCTCCGATTCGCTCAGCGCATCGAGACTGGAACATATAAAGTCGTTATTACGAATCACCATGTTACAGCCGCGCGAAAATGATCTCCACTCGGGATAATGGTAATGGGGACAGATGCGGAATACGTTTTTTTTTTTCCACTTTACGAATCGAGAATTAAACTCACCGAAATCGCAGCTCCGAGCAAAATTCGTCGCGTGAACGTGACGCATTTGGATCTGTCGAGAATATTTGACGGGTGAACGCATTGTCCCGAGAGAGAAAGAGAAACAGGGTGAGAGAATCGAGATCGCGTATGTAGGAGAGGGAGGAGGGTTGGGCTTTGCCTTTGCCAGCCATCGCCGATGTTGCGCATCGGTCGATACATCCAGCCAGCAACCGCCACTTGTATCTCAATTTCCGCTGAATTAGGGAGCTATCGATGCGGGACGATTTATCGCGTTGTTTACCGCCGCGATCGCGATGGTAGCGATCGTCGCGAATTTCGCGAAATCCTCTTCGATCCCACCACAAAATGAACGATCGTCCGCTCCGCTATGTGCGCTCGCGCGTTCTACAGACGCGAGACTTCTCTATCTCGCCATTATCATTTCTCGCCGCGCTGCGCCGTGCGAGCGTGTAGGTATTTTTCGAGCGTAGACCTTAGACATCGAGACGTTCCGGTTCCCGTCTGCACGTCTGCACGTCGACCATGTAAAATATATACGTAGTCCTCCTAGCCGCCTCTCGAGTCGCTCCGACCTAGAGAGGTAGACGTGGGGAAATTGCGGAGAAAACTTGCTGGAGTAGGAGCGCACACCCGAGTCAAGGATACCCGACCGCGACTGCAACTTCGAGGGGAGAAAACTTTAACGTTTACCTTTCTCTCTGTAGCGTCTGGAAGTATATACATGTACGTATATATGATACCCATACGAACTCGCGCGAAAGAGTCTCGCGGAATTGGGTCCCTTCATGGCTGACGTCTGCATCCGAAGGAGTGGCGCGGATCCGCGAGCGAGCGAGTCGCGCACGCCTTAAATTATAGATGGAAATTTATGCAAGCTATGGGTCGTGCAATGCCTATGAAAAACAATGCGCGGGCGAGTCGTTGAGCGGAACTGCGAGAGAGTGTAAATCACAGCTTTCTCATTTTCGAGAAACGCAAGGGGTTGCGGAGGACACACGACGTAAGATATTTTTGGTTTTACTTACCCTCTTTTTCACAGCATCCGTCTGCGAGGGAAGCGTGGAATTTTATTTCATTCCCTAAATTGACGAGAAAGAAAGAACGAGAGACGCGGTTATTGCGCCTTTTAACAAAAGTACGGGGTGTTATTGTTGTGAACGCGCGATTCGAGCTGCTATTTTTTGTTCTCTTATCGACTTTCTCTCTCTCTCTCTCTCTCTCTCTCTCTCTCTCTCTCTCTTTCTCGAAATATGGCAGAAAGGACGTAGAGAGCTGTCGGAAATTTTCTACACGCGTGCTTTACACCCGAAGCGTCTGCTGACCGGAATGAAAGAATGCAACGAGATTATCTCGTTAAATATACTTGACGTACTTTCGATAAAGCGCGACGCTCTTTACATATATATTTTATATATATATATATATATTTAACGTTAGTCTGCATAGCCACGTAATATAACATTATCCCTCTTTTCTTCGCAATGGAAGGTAAACAGCCATGAAACAGTGTTTTTTTTCTACAACATAATTTCTCGTTCGCTGAACCCGGAGAATCGTGTCGCGATTTACGACTCTGCGCGCTTATGCTCGGAAAATCGCTGAGACTTCCAGACATATCGAATTATGAGAGAGTCTCCAAGTTAGCCCCGGAGGAAGCTGAGCTAACGACAAAAAGTGGAGCAGCTTGTACAAAGACTGGAAAGATTAATCACTTCCGACTACTTGCCGAAAGGATATTGTGAGCTGTGTTTTTCTGGTTTTCCACAATCGGAGACCACGTGGTATTTTCAAGTACTCTACCAGTAGTTACAGTAAACACGCGTGTAGACGCGACTGGCTATTTTCGTATATTTTTCACTGTGAGCAGCATTTTTTTGCTCGCCAATCGATGCGCATCGGATTTGATTAATTCAACCGTGTAATCGAGCGATGTAGTTTAAAATTAATTCTTTCCATTTTCTTTCGCGAAAGAAATTACTGCTGGAAATCGACGCGTCGAATTTTCCGCATGAGCGTTCCACGACACGCAATCGCATAATTAAGTTATCTACCGTTCCGTTCAATCGATATCGCTTTCGTGATTTAACCCGAGACGTCCAAGCGCAAAGAGATCTTTTCTTGATGCCATCTTTTTTTTCGTAACGGTAGATTATTCTTTACTATTCGCTGCGACAATATAGCCCTTATTAGTCGAGATTGATAAAATGATACCTCTTCTCGTTTCCATAGCACTTCGTATTTGAAACAGGCTTGAATTTATTCTTCTTGCTTCTTCTTTTCAGATCTCTGCTATGGAGCGAATCGTTAAACGGTGACTAATGAACTTACGAGTTCTTCCTCAAGTTGCACGAATCTATCTCGTAACATAATTTCCAAGGACGGATTTTTATCTCTGCTTCGTGATAACCAATGTATCGGAAATCGATGTAAAATAAAATGAGGGGACGTGCAATAAACGTGAGACGGAATCTTCTAAGTAGCGATAAATGTGGATTATAATTTAAAAAAAAAATTTGTGAAGGACAGTCACGCTCACCTTTATGAATTTTTAAATAAAGAATTAACCCGAGATAATGTAAGTAGCTTGCGAATTATGAGGACGGAAAATGCATGGGAGAAAAATAATGGCGCAACAGCAACAGGGGAGCGATTCAGAAAATGTTGCCGGCGCGAAATATCTATTTTGAAAATAATCTTGATTGATTTTGTGTGGAAATCTCAGACTGCTCATAATAGATTCAGCGCTTCGTACGCAGATAGGGACTCGTTCCGTTTCTGTCCAGCCAGAATTCCTATTTTCATCTGTACAATTATATCCTTTTCCATCTTGTCTTCGGAACGGGGTCATCCACGGTGAACGCAAAGAGAATGTAGCGATACGTTGGAATCAATTTCCATGTGAAAAAGAACACTCGAAACGGTGCTGATATCAAAGGAGTATGTAGACATCGCGACTCAAACGGAATATGCGATGTCAGTCCCAATGATCGTCTGTCGCCAAGATAACTCATAGCTCAAAGATTATTCCTGCTTTAACTGTTATTTCAGCTACAACGCACAAAACGCTTGCATTCTATCCGTTCGCATTATATTTATTCTAGTAAAAATTCAACTTTTGAGAACAAAGTTTTTCCTTCGACGGAATATTTAAAATACTTTTCCTATTTTTATTATAAAAAAAACCATTATAATACCACTAGTTAGAGTTCTCTGTGCTTCCTCTCCGAGGTAAATAAAATCGAAGTGTGTGCGTGTGTGTGGAGAGTGTTACTCGCATTTATAAATACACAATTTTAATCCCGCACAAGCTTCCGGACTAATCTTTCGATAATTAGAACAACGCCGATATTATGATAATATTTTCTCCTCCCTGCCGATTTGGCATTCTATTCTCCGTTCTTCTCTACTTTCTGGCTGTACACCAAACACTTGTTGATTCTGCAAATATCAAAGAAGATTTTCGATATAAGAAATGATCACTTTTCATCTTGAAAGCAAACATGAACCGTGAAAACATGAGAAAAAGTAACATATGACGCATTTCGCCATATTACGCCCAATATTTTTTGCGATTTTTAAGTACTTCTCATTTTCTCGTATCTCGGATATTTTCTCGATTTCCACCAGACGTTTCTTGAGATTGCCTTGAAATTTCATACTTTCATAATGCGAAAGTATTAAGGGAAACGTAGGTAATAAATCGCATATATTGCAGTGCAGTGCCGCCGTCGGGATGAAGGCGTTCTTCGACATGATGCACAACGGGCCGCACAAGGTGATACTCTTCGGCGGAGCTTGCACACAAGTCACGGATCCGATAGCGAAAGCCTCGAAACACTGGCGCCTTACGCAGGTAATGCGACGGTAAAACGTCGTCGTAAATATTCATGACTTGCGGGAGACAGTTCCCTCGCTCTTTTTGCTTATTTGCATACTAACACACAAACACGTGCACACGCACTGAGGGGGATGATAGAAAAACGGAAACAAACGCGTAGGAGATGTGATTTTTTTTATCAACATTCGCTCTCTACTCTTATTGTTGCAGCTCAGCTACGCGGACACCCATCCTATGTTCACAACCAATAGCTTCCCGAATTTCTTTAGGGTCGTGCCGTCGGAAAACGCCCTCAATGCACCGAGAGTGGCGTTGCTTCTGCATTTCAACTGGACCCGGGTCGGCACGATTTATCAGAACGAGCCCAGATACTCACTGGTAAAGTTAATCTTGATGCAGCGGTCAAGAGAGTACTTGTCTGATAATAAAACTGATAATGAAAAAAAAAGAGAGAGAGAGAAAATAAAATTTATAAAATTTAAAATAATTTTCTATATTATGAACTTAAGGTATTACGACTTCGAAACGGGTACTCTGTACTACCTTTTCGAAGTTGTACCTTTTTATCGCAAACGTAATTAAATTTAATAACTTAGATTCCGTTTCTTCAGCGAATACCCTCTCCTTTGTTCGTGATATAAAAACTCGGTGTACGTAAAATGAAAATAGGAAATCTTGAAAAATCTCAAGACTTTCTTGTACATTTTCCACGCGTTAGATACCGTTAAGAAAGTGATTCAAACAGCGATTCTCGACAGTTGCAAGCAATTCGAGGAAATGAAAGGGTTAATTAATCCCGTCGCGAGAGCGCGTCGTTCTCCACGTGCGCTCGCGGGCGTGGGTGATGTATATGCAGCAACTGTTCCATTTACATTATAAATGGAGATTTGCCGTCGCTAGCGGCCTGCTTGAACAAGCTAAATGCGCGAATGCGTTCACGTTATGGCACGTGATAAGCATTTGGATTGAAAGTTGCAGGAGTCCTCTCTCTCTCTCTCTCTCTCTTTTTTTCTCTCTCGTCACACTCTCCCTGCGAATCTTCTTTCCAGGTGCACAATCGGTTGGTGGCCGACCTAGATGAGAGCAAAATGGAGCTTGTGGAGACGCAGAGCTTTGCTACCGAGGTGACAACGGCACTCGAAAAGCTTAAAGAAAGAGACGTGAGGATCCTCTTGGGAAATTTCAACGAGGCGTGGGCTAGACGGATATTCTGTGAGGCTTACAGGTTTGGCTTATATGGCAGAAAGTATCAGTGGGTCATCATCGGGACTTACACCAGAGAGTGGTGGTTGCGCCCGGGTGGCGGATGTGCCCCCTCCGAGCTGTCCGAGGCCCTTCACGGTGTCATCCTGGCGGATCTGCTTCCGCTGACGACCGAGGAGCAACACACCACGTCCGGAATCGTGAGTGAACTGTGCATTGAAATTTTTATCGTTGGTTTTCGATTAAATCCACGCGGATCGCTCCGGGAAGTCGGATCCTATTTAATTTAAAAATTACTTGAACCTCTAAATTATTAGAATTGATCGAAAGATCGTTAAATGTAATTTAATCATATCCGAAGTCTTCTTTCCTCGGCAGAAACGCGACGTAATGTTATTTCTTCCGTTCCACGTGAATAACTGAATACGATTCTAAAAGGATTACGGAAGAATCGCGATTCAGATTGGTTGCAGAAATCCGCAGATGGAGCACGGTACTTCGAGTATCGTACGTAGGTATGCATATCTGCTCGATTGCATTTCTGATGGAATACGGATCCCCGAAAATTGCGTTTAATCGCGCCTCGGAGCGATCGAGAACGATTCAAATGGAAACGACGTATATACGACGAGTCTTTGAGATTCGTCATATGCGAGGGCACGCCTGTTGCGTCTCTATTCGATTTTATGTGTTTCACCCCCTCAGACCCCGGACCAGTATTGGAAAGAGTACGATTCGAGACGGGGTAACGAGTACTCCAGGTTCCACGGTTACACGTACGATGGTATCTGGACGGTCGCGCTGGCTGTGAAACATGTCGCGCGCAGGATACGACACTTCCATCGTAACCAGACTATATCCGACTTTCGGTACAGGGACGTATTGTGGGAGAAGCTCTTCCTCGATGCCCTCAGGAATACAAGCTTTGACGGTGTCACGGTAAGCTTGGCCCGCCTCGCAATTTCGCGCCGCAACGACGCCCCCCCTTCTCCCTTGTGTTCCGCCGAACACAAGCCGGATAATGTCATTCGACATAAAACCCTTAGTGCTAAAAACGAACGCCATTATGGAACGTGCCACACAGTAAGAGTAAAAAGCTGCAGCAGCAGTTTTCTGGGCAGATCATCTTGGATAAGTAAGACGACAAAAATGTCATCTTACTCGAGTTTTCTGCTCCTGTTTTATCGCTAATGAGCAGTTTTGAACAGCCTTTAAAAAGACATTGTAATTCTAATCCGTGTATTTACTATTTGATTTCGATTATAACTGATAAACGGAAAATTCTAGGAAAGAAAATTGTTGTATCAAGTAATTCTGTTTCAAAAAATTACAGTCCTGAAGTCTATACTAATTTTCTACTTTTCGTTGACGCCATCAGTTGCTAACGAGTTTCTAAAAGATATCTAAAAAGTTAGATATCTGTAACAGATTAAGACTTTTTAATGTTTTATAAATTTAATTTTTCTGATAATCTTCTTAATATTTTAAAATATTGAATTTGAAAATCGTTCTGAAAATTTACTACAAATACAATATATAATTTAACTTTTAAGTGCTTCGTTTCGTTTTTCTTAAATTATAATATTAATATTGTATATCGCTTGTTATATTTGGGTTGCAATGAGAATTTTGGATGAAAAGATTGTAAGATTTTTATTTCTCACAGCTATGCGGCCGTTTTTGATTAAAATAAAAATCTCTGTTTATACGATTTTTTTTTTCGCGTAATCGCCCTAGTAAATTCTGAAGACGTAAATTCTTTCATACCGTTTTGTGACATACATTTGTATTTCACGGAGGAAAGAGAATTTCGCTTGGATTATCATCTTTAGCTTTAGCCTTTTAACGATAATTTCCGCAATTCAAAGCAAAATATTTCTCTTTCCCCGCTCGATTGATTCGCGTCACTTAGCTCCAATTCGCCAAGTTGTTATTTGTGTCGAGGGCATTGAGATATCTATTGTTGCCGTGAGACTGCCCCGGGCATTGCAGAACCGAGAGTAACTTGCTTAAAAAGACGACAGAGAATAAGGAATAAGGAAGAAGAAGAAGAAAAAAAGAGGAAGAAGACGTTTACAAAGAAGGGTGAAGATTGGAGAACGGGTCTTTACATTCTCTCATTAGACCAGCGACAACCCTTGCTTTCGATCGTCGTGTGCGTGGGCTTGGTGACGACGAGCTACCCGACACTTTGTGCCTGTCATGGACAGAGAGATGCGAAGGAGGCTGTGTTTCTCAGTAATCAACATTCGCACTGCCGCGCGTGTTACACTTGACCGTCTTTTTGTCCGACCCCCAAGTGTCTTCAAGCGCAGGCATCACTTTTCTACGTACACCTAACCGCGCGAGCGTTACCGGCAAACTTAATGAGTTGCCTTTTTTTTCCCTTTCTTTTTTCGCAATTTTTCTCTTTGTTCTCTTTCTTTCATTCGTATATATACTCGTGACGCAGTGCTTTGCAATGCTACGGTTGAGCACGTTTTAGTAAAAAGGGGATGCATACATGTACGGTAGCAATAACAGAGCGGGAGAATGGGACCGATCGGTGGTGAACCGAATTGAAATTAAAACGAAATCAAAAACATGACAAACCGCCGGGCGAGTTAGCGGGGCAAATTGGCATGAGTTGATAGCGAGAGTTGAATCGGTGAGCGGGCTTTTATTTTAAAATCCGATTCACGATCCCGATCGCCTGTGGTAACCGTTTCTGTATAATAACGCGACGTGAATGTGAGAACATTTGTGTTTAACATTTTGCAGGGACCGGTCCGCTTCTACGACAACGAGAGAAAAGCGTACATTCTTCTAAAACAATTTCTGGGTAAGTTACTTCTTGATACGGAGCCGACGCGGGGAGAAGAAAGAGAAAAGAGAAAAACTCTTCGCATTTAGAATTAAATACCATACAGATAAAATACCTATTTCGAAATAAATTTCAGCGTACTGGTTGTAATTCAGCAATTAATGAAGGAATTCAAATGAAAAATGTGTCATGTAGAAAACGCGAATGCAATTTCGATTCGACAAAAGAATTTTTTTATATTGCGCTATGGATACGAATTCGAATACAGTTTCAATTAGGTGCTATTTCTTTTTTTTGCTCGATATCGGTGACTGGGTATTTCGCATGAGTGGTGTAATTTACGGACCAGTGCGTACATTTCCCGCGATCGACTCGATTTTAATAGTAATACAGATATACGGATATTAAAAATTGCTCGAAATAAATCGCTCTTAATACAAAATAGGAATATTTTATCGCGGCGTGCGCCGCGTTCTTGATTGAAATGTGAATTTTTTAGACGGTCGCGAGGTAAACGTAGGCGAGTACGATAGCATAACTGGCATTCTGGATCTGACGAGACACAAGGCCTCGCTATGGAATGGGAAATCGCCACCGAAAGACAGGACGGTTCGCATCATCGAGCACTCCACCGTGGACATCACGCTGTACGCGGTGCTAGCCTCGGCCGCTAGTGTCGGTATCGTCTTGGCATCCATTTTTCTCGCCATCAATATCAGATACAGAAATCAAAGGTGACGGCTCCGCCGTAATATGTAACAATTATGCAACACGCTCGTGCTAACACGTGCTTCCTCCATTTGGCTCCCAGACTTACTTTCTCAGTCCCAATCCAGTGCGCGGTTTACACGCGAAACTCAATATTACAGATACATCAAAATGTCATCGCCCCACCTGAACAACCTTATCATCATCGGTTGTATACTGACCTACAGCAGCGTTATCTTCCTCGGACTAGACTCGCAATTATCGAGCGTAGCGGCTTTCCCGTATATCTGTACGGCTCGAGCGTGGCTGTTGATGGCTGGTTTCTCATTGGCCTTTGGTTCCATGTTTTCGAAAACGTGGCGTGTACATTCCATATTCACTGATGTGAAGCTCAATAAAAAGGTAACTCGTTAACGACTATATAGCGAGAGCACGGAGCGCACTTTCGTGTTCAACGTTAACGAGCTCATATCGTGATTCAGGTTATAAAAGATTACCAATTGTTCATGGTCGTCGGGATATTGTTGGCTGTCGATCTCACGATCATGACAACGTGGCAAGTGGCCGATCCGTTTTATCGAGCGATAAAACAAATGGAGCCCTATGTGAGTACAAAAACATGCAAAAAATATGTTTGCTAATAAACGTACGCTTACTTTATAAATTTCGGTATATTCCTCTTTCTATATATTTTCTATCATAATTCGCGAAAGAAATTCGCGGTAATGATCGGTTAAATGCGAATTGACTCTCAATTGCAGCATCACCCTTCCAGCGAAGATATAATAATCATCCCGGAAAATGAATATTGTCAGAGCAATCAAATGAATATTTATCTGTTTTGCATATATGCATACAAAGGCCTTTTAATGGTAAGTTAAGCTGCATCGCTAAGCGCCTTGGCGGATAAAATCGCATATGATAGGCACTTACCTAGGCCTATCGTTTTCAGATATTTGGTGCCTTTCTGGCATGGGAAACGCGGCACGTTAGTATACCGGCATTAAATGACAGTAAATACGTCGGGATGAGTGTGTACAACGTTGTTATAATGTGCGTCACCGGTGCAGCTATAAGCTTCGTGCTGACTGACAAACAAGACGCCATGTTTATAATGTTGGCGGTGTTCATTATATTTTGTAGTACAGCCACTCTTTGTCTGGTTTTTATTCCTAAGGTACGTTTTTACCTCACTTGTTTCACATTTTAAACTGGCCGATCTTCCGAGACGATCGAAGAGATTAGTTAATTGAATGCCTTTCGCTTAGCATTTTTCCGAACTGAAACTTTGTCAAATGGATTTAATTTTACATCGCTAAAGTGTTTTAAATTACAAAAGTTTTCGTTCATTTAAGCATGATATTATTGATTTGTTTGACATTAATTATTTGTCGCGCATTTATTTACTCTTCAGCAATTTTCTTATTACAACAAAATCTTTACAGAGCTCTTTTTTAGACTCTCGGAATTCGAAGTCGACATACTTATTTAAACAGAGACCTTTTAATCATCTACTGTGTTAATCTTAGAATTTATATTTATGTTAGAGAAAGAGTATTTTCATATATATATATATATTTACTGTTTACATTTCATTTATCCATACAATTTTCTTTTCTTCCGTTATTTCATGTTAATTTTATATATACTTGCTTTAGTTAATGTTTCAAACATATTTCGTGTTATTTTTCTTTATACGCATGTTTTTAAAGGACTTGCCCTAGAGCCTTAATAAAATGTTTCTATCTATCCTATTCTCGGCGTAAGACCAACGAGAAGAGAGAGAGAGAGAGAGAGAGAGAAGCCAAGTAAGTCTCATGGGATTTTCAGGTAATAGAGTTACGCAGAAATCCACAAGGGGCGATAAATAAGCGGACCAGGGCGACTCTGAGGCCGATGCTGAAGATACGAAGGGACTCGACAGTCAGCGAACTCGATGAGCGTTTGAAGGAAGCGAAACTGACGAATAAAAAATTCCGGAAGCAATTGTTACAAAAGGATTCTGAGCTTCAGGTAAGCTTTTCCATTCATCAAACTTCCAAACGGCATTACAGCGAGTATTACTTCGTCGGAGTTATGAACTTGTTATACAAGGAATACGTTACGTAGTCTATTATCGTTGAATCATCTTGTTCCTTCAGATTCTACGATGAATTTAGAATCGATTTTAATGCTTAACATTAAAATTAAGTTTTATCGAAAGAATTAAGTTCGAGATAAAAATAAAGAAAAATAGAAAATGTATTATATAATATATTTTCAATTATAATTGTTTATGTTATTCTGCGTTTATCTCTGTCTAACAATCAATTTTACTAAAATACCTCCTTGATAAAATATATGCTGTTTAATAAAACATCCATGCACTGGACTAATTTGAGGAAGGTCGATAGCGAGTTTCGATTAACGGAAAAGCGAACGCACCATCCATCTTAATTCGGTTATATATGAGTAATCACGACGTCATTGCTGCTTCGTGCAGTACTCTCTGCGAATAATAATTTAAAATTATTCTGATGGGCTCTTAGTACGCTCGCATGTTTAAGCAATATTGTTTAATCCATAAATGTTGCATTCATATCGAGCGTGTACATGGCGGTCATAGAAAATTATTTTATTATCTCGTATTTTACTTCAGGGATTTTTAAGGAGAATGGGCGAGGAAGTTGAGAGCGAAACGCAAGAGACGGTCGATACATTGCCGGTCCCGAAGCCGGAAGAAGCTAAGAAGGAAGGTAAAGGTCCGTTTTATTCAAAAGAAGTTGTTATATTTATTAAATAAAATTAAAAACGCAGAATTGCACAGTATTTCGAAATAGTCATTATTAATTAAAATATATTTTGGCTTTAATTACATTTTTCTCACATAAAAGACAATTTTTTGAAAATCTTTTTTTTTTTTTTTTTTTTTAATATTTTAAACTACAAGTTTTATTTAAAACAAAAGTTATAATGGGTGAATCGCAAACTGTGCGCCTATTAATGCGCGATATTAATAATTTTTGTTTACTTATTTGACAGGACCGTCGATAACCACAGAGACGACTGATGTTTCAATGTCAATGTGTAGCTTGAACTCGTCAACCGTTTCGCAGCCAGAGGGTGATTACGTCAACGTGGATCAAGTAACAAAGTACGTCGTAACGTTTGACATCAAACTCCACCTTTAGATTTAAATCCTTTAACGAAACGTAGTTAAATTGGCCATTGCATATAGACGAATTATTTGACAAAAGCAAATTATTTACTTCGATTGACGATTGATTATTGACAATTCAATGGTAATTTCGCGATAAAGGAGATTTAATAAAAATACAGTTCAGAAATGTGTTTTGTGATCGCAATAAACATCATGTCATTAAAATCACTTATAATTTTATCTATTCTTTTTATATTATATTTTTTCAAAATTTAAGCGAGAAAGAGTGAAATTTTTAACTATTTCGGTAATCCATCTACCCTACTGACCACGTCCCGGAAGTCTCCGGTGCACCCGATTTGCCGTCCAGCCTCAGGGTAGTCGCGTGGTGCTTGTTTTAGGAAAAGGGCGTCCCTTTCGAAGGCCACGTCAATCATCATCGACAACGAAAGAGTGGCTATGACGAGCCAGGCGATCGAGGAGAGCTCTTCTCCAGGCGCTGAGGCGGCGTTGGACATGACGCCGCCGTCGCTATCGTTAATAACAACGACGACAACGGCGATAACAACGACGACGATGACGCATATGAGGCATACGTGTGGCGCGGACGCGTCGCGGCGCAAGAGCATCCCCGACGAGGTGGTCAAGGACAGCGAACCATTATTGAAGCGCCATAGGACCCCGGAGCCTCTGCCGACCGACGCTGTGACGCGATACAGTTTCGTGCCACCGGTCGTCGAAGAGAGCGACTCCGTGATCCTGGAAGAGACTGAGATCGCGAGACACGTGTGCCGCGTGAGGAGGAGGAGCAAGGACGAGCGCAGGGCGAAGCTCTCGACGCCGCCGCCGACCAAGAACGTCTCCTTCGGCGAGCTCCACGAACAGAGCTACATCGAGCACGTGATGCCATTTTCATTGCAATACGTGCCGAATCATCGGCATGCCGGTAAGAATCCTTGCCGGTCCTCCGAGTACTTCCCTGCGATTAGCATAGAAATCCTCCAGTAAGAGTCTGAACATGAGCCTCAGTTTTGTACGCAGATAATAGTTTTAACAAAAATCTGCGAGAAGAACTTGTATTTATTATTTCTTCCTCTTTCTTATTCTGTTCTATCTTTTTCTTATTTATTTCTCTCTCGTCCGCTCTTAGAAATTGTTAAAATATAACGGATTAATCAAAAGTGGCTTTCTTAAATCCGGATTCTTATTAAAGGATCCTAGTATGATACACGTGTATAAATAAAATTTGTACAAAAAAATAATTTTTATACTTTCAGTCGTTGCACACATAATCAAAATGAAATTTTGTCTTTTAAAAGTATAAATTTCTCAAACGTTGCGAAAATACGTATAAAAGCTTCAAAAAGAATTCAGACTTTTCACAAGCTAGACTGTACTTATACAATATTTACTAAACTGAATAAAAAAAAGTTTGGTAAATATTCAGATCAGTTGAAATATTCTTCAAGCTGAAAGCAAAGCAATTGATTTGCTTACTTCCATTTACGTGACGTGGAAAAAAAAAGAAAGAATTATTTTACGGATTGATTTTTTGATTTGCGTGTTTATCGAGCTTTTTCAATTTTGCGAGTACACCATATGAAATTTTATGAGTCTGTTTATCCTACAAGTCCAGCAAACCAACATACCAGGCTAACTATTGTTATTTGAACAGCACGTCTGTGTTCCAACTTTATGATTGAGGTCGCTCGGCATCCGTATCCGAGATTTGATTTGTTCGGCTAGATTTCTCTCAGATATCCGTAGAACTCGAGACATTGTGCGCGGACGTGGAGCGATACGGCGAGTGTTCTGTTGACAGGGAAGTACGACGAGTCGATGTCGACGATCATCCAGCGTTCGATGTCGGAACGCACGCGGGAGAAGTGCCTGCGGCTGCACATCGGTAGCGGCCACCCCATAGTCGAGTGCTCGCACCGCGTCGCGCGCCGCATGTGCCGGCACACAGGCTCGAAGCTGCGCCATCAGGCGCGGCTCGAGTACGTGCAGAGCACCCCGAATGTGGCGACGATGCACAACGGCAAGCACGTCGCGGCGAATCCGCGCGATGGAAGCGGCGACGTGAACGGTACCAGTCTCTCAGTTTCCTTCGTTAAGCCTTCATTTTCCCGTACTCTTATACCGTACACTTACGCAGCGTCGGAAATTTGCGGAATACTAAACGTTCAAAGCACGCACATTTATTCTGAATGCACGGAAAGAAGTTCACTGAATTAGAGATCCTAATGATTTGGCAAATCTATATCAGTTTTTCGTAACGATTAATCCTTAGACACGATTAGGTCATTCGTATTTTGTATATTTCTTTTTCTCAAAAAATTAAGAGTGTTAAATTATAATATAAAGTATACAAAATACATAACCTTACAAATAATTACTTTCTAAAAATGTTGAAGTATATGTAAGAAAATAATTAAATTTTTGTGTACTGTTAAAGTAATGAAAATTAATTTGGGATATGAACGATGACTCATCATGTAAACAAGCAAAAAACCGGAAAATTATCGTGTGTACTAAGGATTAAATTTTACGGTTGCAAGAAGGAAATTCGCTAACAATTAAAAATCCTATTGATTTAACAAATCCATGGTTGTACAAACACAATCAGTCCATAATAAGTAAGTCTTGAAATTGCATAAAATTATTGCAACATTTTGAGATACCGCAGATTTCTTACTATACAAAATTAGCGTTGCATTTAGTACAATCTAGTACAAAAAATTGGTTTCTCTGTAATGAAAAAGATAAAAATTTTTGAGACATCAGATTAATGGAACATAAAAGTCAGAGAGCAGTAATGTTTAGTTGTATAATATATGTTATTAATTTGTTCAACATTGATTTCCTGATATTAAACACTAAATTTTATAATATTGATAACAAATAAATTAATTGCATTCGAGTTTATATATATTTATACACACACACACACACACACACACACACACACACACATATATATTGTATATGCTCAGCAGTTATCACATCTCGCGTGAGATGTAAATTAAAAATATACTTAGATTAAAATAGTAATGAATATTTAATAACGAAATGAATTGCCACCAACAATTAATAAAGTATATGTAACATGTCCGAATAGCAGTATAATTACGCAGTGAAGTTATTGATATACGGCTAATTGAATGCATCGGATAATTACCTACCCAAGCCTCACGAAATATTCATACCTTCATTATTCGAGCGTTAAGGCCGATTAACAGAGCACTCTAATACACGTGAATGTACGTATACGTCTATTCGGACATCAGTCTAATGCATTTCGTGTATTTTGAATGTTTGCCTTGAAGAATGAAGGATATATAATAGCAGAACAACAAGTTACAATAACGTCAAATGGAATGGCTGTCATAACAGCGTGTGTTATATGTTTGGATAACGTCGAGTGTGCTAGATTTTGATGTGAATGGCAATAAAGTAGAGCCATGAACGCGTTGTTGAGACAGTCCTCGACCTTGATGTCCTCGGTTGCAGGTGGTTCCGCGGTGAACGTGTCAAAGATGTACAGCGCCGTATCGGACGGTGAACTGCTGGATCTGACAATTCTGCCGATCTTTCAGAAGCTCCTCACCGAGCGGCACAAGAGCACTGCCAGACGGGGCTATCGCTCGAATATAGCTAGTTGCCCGAATATATCCATCAAGTGCGACATCGTCGAGTACCTCTAACGGCCAAGCCGGCGACGACCTGACGACGCTTTCTCGGTTCTCCTCACCGCGCCGGCACGCGAAATCACGTTTCTCATCACGGACATCATCGATCGTGTAGGACGTGTTAGATCGATTATTATCTAAGTTAATTATAGTTAATCTCGCGTTTCGCGAGAGCGTCTTTTAGATTGTTGCGCCCCGAGCGAGCGGTCGGCGATGTTGTTCGCGATAATGCATCGTTAAATCGAAACGTACATTTCAGACGGTTTTTACCATTTCGTTGATTTATTTATAAGAATGACGATGGACTTGGAATACCGTTATACCGCGTCACCGCAGCCGAGTTAATTAATTATTCGTTCCGTCTCTCGCGTCCTCGCTCTACTGCACTCGATATATCACGGTAAAGCGTGGACGAGGACAACAAAAAAAAAAAAAAGAAAATTGGATAATGTAACGCTCTAGTAATAATAATAATGCTCGAATCGTGTAACTCTCTCAACGAGGTACGAGAAAGACAAACGGTCGACGAATAAAGGTAAGACTTTTTCTATAATACACACGAGAGATATTTTCTAAAGACGACGATTATTTAAGAGTAAGAAAAGAGGCGAAACGGAAGAAGAAAATATAAAAGAGAAAATAAAAAGAAAATAAAGAAAACGAATTCGAAGTTTAACGAGGTCTATCGCGAGCTCGAAGACTCAAAGTCATCGAAAATCCCATTATCTGCTCGTCTCACTCGTCGTTGTTTGGTTCTAGACCTAAACGGAGTAAATGTATGGATTTGCGCGCGATATTATCGAGCACACTTAGTTACTTGAACGTCAGTCAATAGATCTTGTATCTCATTAGTGACGCAGCATGTTACGCGACATATAACAAACATTGCGGTAAAGCGAACGAGAGGGAAAAACTTGGTACACATCCGTGATATAGTACACGCAGTTTCGGAAAGGAACGAAGTCGGGGTGGAAGGGAGGGAGTCGTCTGTCTATGTAATCGATATAGCGTATCGTTTTTGGGGGAGTGGGAAAAAGGGTAGGTAGAACCCTAGCAGCGAACAAATATTGTTTAAATATTTCCTAGTACGACCGAAGAATATTTTTGTGACGCGACTTTGAAACATTGAACTAGTTCTAGTTAATGCGGTTAATTAATTAATGAATATATACCTTCGAGATATTTACATTTACAACACAAATTACAGGAAAACATAAAAAGAAAAAAAAAATACAAAAGATATTTGTTAGCCGCGGCAGATCGGAAAGTAGATTTCAACTATTGACTGTTACAGTGATTTCCAACTTGTAAAGCATTCTTCGTTCATGACTGCGAGAACTCTTTGAAGAAATGAGGATTTACAAACGTCTCCGTCGACTAACAAATATTTTACAAAGAGAGGGAGAGAAAGCGAGAGAGAGAGAGAGAGAGAGAGAGAGAGAGAGAGAGTGTGTGCATGTGTGTAAATATACAATCTATAAGGACTGTTAAAGCAGAGATATCGAGAGTATGTTAATTAGGAGCGTGTCCGTTCTCTCCTTCGAGCGCCCGTTTTCACGAGGCTCGCCAAATCTCAGGCCGGAAGGCGGCAGAAGCGGTATTTTACAAATACTAAAAGTAAGTTTTCCCTCGCGTACATTTCTAAAATAAATAACTATGTGTTTGTAAATATATGTTACAAAGTAATGTATATTCATTGAATATTTCCTACATACACATACGTACACAGATGGATACACAGTCACATATACACGTCTAACTTGGCGCGTCTAGCCAATTCTAGGGGGTAATTATGTGAACGTTCACCAAGTATATTTCGTTCTCCGCTAGGGTGCTGTGTTCAAAAATACCTCGAGAAGTATAGCGGAGCATGTTAATAAAATGCCTTCGGGTATATCCCTAGAACTGATAATTATCGAATCGAATCGAATCAATGCATGCATTGTCAATTGCCTCATATCCTTTCGTTTTCTACGAGGAGTAATAAAGAAATACGATTCCATTCTACGCGATTCTTCACGACGAGGAGATTTTTCGGTTCGAGGTAAATCGAATTTGTACATCTCTCTTGCCCTAAGACGGGGGCTGACTTTATCATGCGAATGCGAATCACGGAGGAAAAATGTGCGGTTGAAAGGTAAAATGGATACACTGCTCCTTTATGCGAGTGAAATTGAGTTTTCGTTATTCCAACTTGCAAGTGAACTCATTAAAAGTAGAGTCTCACTGAGTATTTCCGTGAGATTCCTAAGTTTCCTAAGTTGTGAGGGTCTCAGACGGCGCGGCCTAAGTCAACGTAACTTGTGACGTGTAATTCACAATTCATGACCAAAGTTAACCAAAGAGAGTCTAAGAAGAAAAGAATAAAATCTTTCTTTTTTTTCCCCCCTCTTTCTTTTTAATGTCACGCGCAATTGTTCTCGTGTAATAGTACCCCGTTTTACGGCACGGAAGTTCCGTCGTGCAGCTCGCGTTTAAATATAGAGACACAACGATTTCAAATTCATCAAAGGCGACATCTCAATTAATCGCGACTCTCAATTAATAACGGTCACGCGTCGTTTGAACTTTTAACAGATGAAACGACGCTCTAAACAACGCGATGCAATATATTCAGATAAATTAAGGAATAATTTTATTTCCGGTCAATACCGGTCGCATGACGAAACATTCGACGCATTTATACTCGTATTCCTACTGTTAGAGCATGCTCTTAATATCCTGTAATAATTACGTAAGCCAGTGGTGTCGCAAGCCATGCCAAAAGTTTTTTACAAATCGTCACGAGAGCAAAATAAAGAGAGAAAAAAACCTGACAGCAATATATATATACATATATGCGACTATGTATGCGTGCGTGCAGCGAAGGCGATTATAAAGTAAGTGTGATAAGAGTTACGAAGCGCTCTTTCTTCGAGGTACATACATCGGTGTAACATATACGGATGTATCTTTGTGAAAAATGGGCGAATTAAAAGTGATCGACTGGAATTTATTCTGTAAAATCCGATTGCCAGATTTCGAAACCGGAAGATTGGCGCTAAAACTTCGTAGTTCTCTTTCGACGAGTCTTTCGACCTCTTCTCGTAAAGAGAAAAGTTTCTTTTTCCGATTCTCCCGATCAAATAATGTAATTCGAGCAGTTAAATTTCTAATAAGACCAGAAATGGAGTTAACAAGGGTTGGATGCGATTTCGGAAACTCTATTCCCGCCGATTTCTTTTAATTCAAGGATTATAAGAAAATATCTGAAAGGTATTTTATTATCAGCAAGCACATTTACTAGCGAGGAGTAACGACTCTTCTGGGGGAGATGATTAACATTTGTTAACATTGTTATCGACTTTTATATATTATTACTATTTACATCTCTCTACCTGTACATATATTTTCGCAAGAGACAATGCATGTATCGTCAATTATCACGCGTTTAAAATATCCATCATACCTCCATTTCGAAGGAAAAGAACTCTGCAAAAAATAAGTAAATTTAAAGGGATTGTGGAGGGAGAGAGAGAGAGAGAGAGAGAGCTCATCTTGTGTGAATGAAATCGTGAACACAGTGTTGCAGGTCGCGTTCCCGTCCTTTTAGCTCGCCTATTTTTTGCAGTAGAAGAGTAAAATAGTTTACGAGTGCACTTACGTGATGATCGAGGCTCGTCGTAATGTGAGAGATTGATAGCATGCCGGCGGATAAAGATAGGATTCTTACAAGTTACCGGGCACGTGTGATATCTTACTATCTAAAGTCTATCGAGGTAATTGCTGCGCAAGGCGAATCTTAATGTTCACCGCTGTCTACTCTCAATAAAGTGGCTGTCATTCAATAAATTACTTTACTTTTTTAATTTGACCGTGACAAAAAAAAACAAGCAATTACATATGTGTATTACATTGATATTTATAAATTATATATTAATATATACATAAATATGCTATTTAAAATACGCCGCATATATGTATATTACTTGAATTTTTCTCGACATTTCATTGTAAACAAGTCTTTCTGCATATAAACTAACAATTAAAAAGTAATTCCGCTTTCGAGTTACAATAGGAGGATACAACAGGAGATAGCGATTCATCATGAATAAACAAAACGCAATTTAACACAATTTATTTTTCTGCATAGTTTTATGATGTATATGAAAAATTGAAAACAAAACGGAAGGTATGTACATCGATTTAGAATTTTAATGCACGTGAATCAAAGTATTTCTGTTGAAATAACGTTTGACTGCAAAAATCGGTCGACGAGCGACATTCGATTTTATTGTTTCCCGCGGTGGCCAT
Source organism: Acromyrmex echinatior (assembly GCF_024713525.1). NCBI lineage: Eukaryota > Metazoa > Arthropoda > Insecta > Hymenoptera > Formicidae > Acromyrmex > Acromyrmex echinatior. Next base: position 12,225,949 of record NC_141852.1, on the reverse strand, counting down.
TTAATCATCCGTTTTTCAAGGCAGAACGTAAAAGCAGATGATTGGCTGTCACATCGCTTCTCACAGCGCAGGTCATATCCATGTAATTCTATGAATTTATTCTATGTAATATATTAAACTTTTTTAAACATGAATATAAAATAGACCTCTCCATCGTTCATTCCCGTGAGAACGCAATTAATAAATTTTTACGTTTTTTCAATCTTTTTCTTTTTTCCCTAACATATCTGATTATACATACTATCTCATTTTAATGCAGAGAATATAATACAGTGCAACTATTATTTATTTTTTACAGCTGCACTCTCTGTGCCGTTCATCTTCCCTCTTTTTCTATCCGACATCCAATTGTATATCTATCTTATTTTTAAGTTCAAGAAGCAGTGCAATTATCTTCTATTAGGAAAGTCTTATGATGCGCTGTTGAAAGTGCTGCACACGTGTAATATAACATAACCTCTACTTTTGACGTTTGTAATATTTATTCAACAGATGAAAGATCTGAATGTTCTTTTGTGTTTACTGTAGTTTATTTCTTGGTTGAGAAACACGATTATGGCAAAGGTTTCGTGGAAACGTGTTAAGACAACAAGAAGCACGAGAGAGCAGTTGGAAGTGCTCGATAAATCGGTATGACATTTATAAATGCGTTTTGAAAAATGTTCCGTGTATATTTATATTTTATATATCGTGTATTTATTTAATATATTATTTATATCTCTACGTAATCCGGCCTGCAGGAACTGATCGATAAGATATTACAATTGGAAGCTCACAACGAGCAACTGAAACTAACAATTACAAAACGTACGGATACTAAAATGAAGAAAGAAGAGACACCAGGGAAAGTAAGAAAATCATTTGATTTTTCACGGTAAATACACGGTTGCTCTTGAATTTGTCACTTTTTTTTTCATTCGAGTGATAGCTTATAATTTTAATCGCAGATGTCACAAAAGGCACATTCTGCTAAAGTTTTATTATCTTGGTTGGGACTATCATGGTTTTGCTGTACAAGAAGATAATACTGATACCATTGAGCATCATTTATTCGCAGCTCTGCTAAAAAGCTGCTGCATAGAATCCCGCGAGAGTTCAAATTACCATCGTTGTGGACGAACCGATAAAGGTGTTAGCTCCTTCTCTCAAGTAATCTCATTGGATGTACGCAGTAGATTAGAACCAGAAAATCAAGACAACCTATCCGATGAGTTACCATATTGTAAAATATTGAACAGATTACTACCAGCAAACATAAGATGTATAGCATGGTGTCCAGTCTCATCCATTTTCTCAGCAAGATTTGACTGCAAGTTTAGAAGCTATAGATATTTCTTCCCAAGGGGTAATTTAGATATAGAAGCCATGGACAAAGCTGCCAAATATGTCATAGGGGATCATGATTTTCGTAATATTTGTAAAATGGATGTAGCTAATGGTGTAATTAATTTTAAAAGAACTGTAATGGATGCAAGAGTGAATTCTCTTAATGATCAGAATGTGGAAAAGTCAACGGGTATCTTAAATTTCTTCAGCTGTTTAATATTTACTATTGACGTATAATGTATAGTAAATTTTATTTTATTTTCAAGGTTACGATATGTGTGAATTAGAAATCACAAGTCAAGCCTTTCTTTGGCATCAAATTCGTTGTTTAATGGGCATCCTGTTGTTGATTGGACAAAGGAAAGAAGAACCTGAAATAATCTTGAAGCTCCTAGACATTGAGACTTGCCCACAGAAGCCACAGTACAATATGGCTCATCAAGTTCCATTGAATCTCTGGTATTGTGATTATGAAAGCATAAATTGGTTTATGGACGAAAATGAATTATTAAACACTATCAAAGTATTACAACAAGATTGGGCTCTCAATACTATAAAGTATGTTTAATAAAAGAGAAATTCACATAATCGTACATGTGATCAATTTTATAATCAAATTCTTGTTTTGTTGCAGATCTACAATGATTAAAAATATGTTGATGAAATTGGAAAATTTCATTAATCGTGTAAATACTGATTTTCAAAGCGATTGTCTGCTGCTCGGAGTACAATCAAAAATATATCAACCACTGATGAAGAGAGAAATGTGTGGTAAGTATATGATCAATCAAAGCTAGTGAATGTAAATTCATTGATAAAGTCGAGATTTAATTTCTAATTTTTAGCATGTTATCAAAAAATGTTTTCTTTTTCACTTTATATTATTCGTAATGTAGCCCATATATCTATTAATTTCGAGACATTGCATACAAATACACTGTTTTAAGTCTATTAATATGCTTTGTATTGACTATGATACAGACATTCAAAATATTTTACGACCATATATACGTAATTTCACGTTTTTTTTTAATACTATACTAACACAATGTCGCCGCGATTGGACGTTCTATACTTGAGATTACAATTTTCTAAATGTACATTTCTTGAATAGTATAATTTAATTAAGTTAAGTCTGTCCAACATATGATTTAGGAGCAAAATGTTTCTCCCTATCATTTCGATGAATAAAATGTACAAGATGTAACAAAAGAGAGTAGATTATCATATAGACATGTGTTTCGTTGTATCCATGCGTTGCAATCAATTGGTTAGATATCATTAAAGAAATAAGAATAATTGAGAATGAAGATAAAGAGTGATTGTATGAATTAGGATAAGCTTGATGAACTTGGACAGACTTAAATTACATAATCCGCTTGGTACAAACTGAATTTTACTTATCTATGTGTATATAATCTATTTTCTTTTACAGACAGTTTGGAAAATAAAATCAAACATTATGAGAAGAAACGAAAATTTGAAATCATACATTCCGAGGTTACATAGCATATACCTTTGCTAATCACAGAACTTGTGTAATATATTACACACACACTAATAATTTTAAATACATGCTTTTTTTTCTTTATGTAAATATTACATACAGCATCTTAAATTTTCACTATACGTGAGGGCTTTGCTTAGCCTTATTGTTCGTCAAATTTTGATAGCGATTAGAATTTTCCAAAAACGTTAAATTTTACAGGAATGCCGTATTGAAATAATGTCGATAGGCCTGGAATAATATATTCGCGAAAGAATGACGAGGAAAGTTTATATGAAGCAATAATGAAAATTTTTATAATTTTTATTTATTGTATGGAAATTAAAATAAATCATTAAACAAGATGAATTTTTCTGTGCATAGCTTACTAGTATTTTTAAGTACTCATAATGTTATTGTAACTTTATCTAATCTTGGAAAATCTAACAGCGGTTTATGCTAAACATTCAGGTTCATTTTAAAATGTTTATTTACAGAGGATGGAGCTAAAGAGCTATAAAGATGGAGTTGAAAAAGAGCTATATATACATAATTAAAATGTGAAATTTAGCTTGGGCATTTTAATGTAATTGATGTAAACACTTTCTTTGCTGCTTGATATTTTAGTCGCGATAGCATCAAACAATGAAGTCAACATTGTCGCGAAATTATGACTGTGATCGATGATTTAAGAAAATTATCAATCGATGTTTTTCATTTATTTCTTTTCGGTTCTATCACAGGACGGCATGCATTTGAAACGCGTGTCAAAATTGCTTTCTTCCTCTGACGAATTTTCCTCATTATTTTTACTCTCGCCATCTTCATCTTCCTCTTCTAATTCTTCTTGTTCTAAAAGTCTTCTTGCCATTTGTACAGCATGCCACTCTCGATAATGGCCCTTTCTTTTTGCCTCGAAAGCTCTTCTCCTTTCTAAAACAGAATGCGTCAATGATTACAATTTTTATATTATAAAGTAATTAATTTCTATATTATAAGATGTCTAACCTTTTTCTTCAGGAGTTTCTTCCTCTTCTTCCTCTTCACTGGATTCCTCAAAAATTTTGGGCTTACTATCTCCAGCTAATCTGAATTTTAATAATAAAGTAGATAATATCAAATATAATTTTATAATTTTATTAACATATAATCGAAGCATACAATTATAAATCAATGTATCTTGTATTAATAACTAAATCATATCTACTTACTTTGCTGCAAGAGCACTAGCATCTAATTGATCAAACTCATGTTCATTTTGGAGGCCTTCGAAATTATATGGGGTTTTTGGTTCTTCAATCTTCATGTGGCCATAATCCTTATCAGCAGGATGAAGAGTAGCAATAATATTCATTTCGTCCCATGTTGTTTCTTTGCTCGGTCTACATGATTAATGTAAGGTAAATAAAAAAATGGTGTTCATCACCAGTTCTAAAAATAGAATCTGTGTCAACTAACGCTGGGTAATGCCAATTACTTTACAACTTAGGAATATTCAAACAATATTATACTTTTTTTTTGCAAGTTTTTAACTTTGAATTGAATAATTCCAAAAAAGTATATACATTAATTATATCCTGATAAAAAAAAGAGAATTTTTTGGAAAATATTTTTCACAGAGACAATCGCGAATTCGAACGATATGTTTGACGTAATGTTGAGTAAAAAACAATAAATCAAATTGAGATCATGTATTATCTCGAGAGAAATATTCGATAATTATTTGTTCTCTTCGTCGAGACGTCTGTCACGGTCCGCGTGAATTCGTGATTTATAAATACCGGACGAATATACCGCGCGTGACACGCAAGTCACGCGAACCGTCTTTAACGTCAACGAGAGACGCCGACGGCGGGTTTTGCACGCGTCTCTATTTTTACGCCAATCGAAATTCAATTAATGCGTCTCTCACCTAGGCGCCTCCGGATTATCAAAACTGCTGGACGTCTTGAGGATTCCTTTGGAAGGCCGTTTCGACAGGTTCTCTGCCATTATAATCGGGTGTAATCACGACGGTCACTCACGATGGTAATGCCGCGGCTGCATGTTTACCAATGGATTTCGCTCCGGCGGAATAACCTGCCTGCACTGGGTGTCACTTGGTGTCTCTTACTCGCAGAGCATCCTCTCGCACGTTTCTGCTCCTACCACAGACTTTAATATATACTACTAGACTGCTAACTCCTTAGGACAAGCTTATGTGAAATGAACTCTGAAATTGTATAATAGTTCTGCACATGCGTCACGAATATATACCCAAAGGAATGCAGTATGGTTGTGTTTTGCATCAACTGTTTATGTGCTAACTGTATAGACCTGTATTCAGAACGTACAACGATGTTAGCGCGCTAATATGCTATAATTTACGTTACGCATACTATAGAATTTTAGAGATAAAAGCGTGCTTTTATCAAGGAAAACGCGTTCTGAATACGGGCCATAACCTTATGAAAGTGATATGATCTAATAGTGAAAAATTTTGTTTCTTTGGAAGAGAAAATGCTGTGATTTCATAGAAAAAAAATTTATTTTTTTTTTGAAAGAGAAAAAGTTCAAGTAAAAAGGTAAAGATATTGGAAAGACAATTGAATATTAATAAATGTGTATAAAAGATACGATCTTATTCAATTTCTTATAAATTAAAATAATTTATAATAGCTGGATTATGAAAATAAATATTTGGTGATTAATACTGTTAAATAGGTTAATTAAAATAGTGTGCTGATGTGTGCGCATGTGCAAATACGTCACGCAGAGCGATTCTCGACGCATATGTATAATGTCACATCAAAATTGGGAGCCACTTTTTCAAACAAGTTAACAATCTAGTAGTATATATAGAAATCTGTGGGTCGATCATAAAAGTAAAAAATGAGATTGCGTGATGTCACCCTCAGAGAGAAGCTTGAGAGTGGACATGATGCAATGGCTGCGTTCAGCAGAGAAATGATCTGTTCGATTTGTTTACACTTTTTTACACTTTTTTACACTTAAAATGAGATAGATATATATTTGACGCTGAAAAGAGAGAAAGCAAAGATGCTAAGTGTAAAAAGTGTAAGCAAGTCAAACAGATAAAAAATTAATCAGTTTGCAGTTAATGATTCTTTAATATAATTGGTTCTTGTCTTTAGTTCTTCGTTAAATTTAAGTGTGGGAACCAATCGTATTAAAGAATCACTAAGTGCTACCTGTAGTGGGATTTTCTAAGCGTCTTATCGATGATTGAATCGCTATCATTAACTAGCGACAGACAATGGCAGGATAATCCTGGAAGAAAGTGCGGCTCTCATTGACTGTTATCACTAGTTAACGATAGCGATAATTATCGATAAAATGTTTAAAGAATTCAACTGATTAGTATTTTCTGTTGAACGCAGCCACTGACGAAATATTATTAAAGACTGACATCCTTACAGGAGTTCGCATACTTGTGAATATTGAAGTAATTAAGAGTTAAAAACTGATAATATTGCACTAATTTTATGATTTATTAGTTTAGTAGATGTATTTATGCATTTAGAATTCAATAATACTCGATTTTTGTTTAAAATTATAATTTCAGTATTATCATCAAAGTTTGATTATTAACAGAGATGATAACTGCAGAAAAAAATTGTAATTTTTCTGCAATATATGTATATAATACTATAGCTTTATAAGTAAGCATATTTATTTATGGAACATTTATGTAATAAAAAATCGTGAATTTAATAATGCAAGCCAAATATTTATGTTAATAATAGCAAATTTATATATAATTTATTTATATATCAGTTGTCGATAATGTCAACGTTCTTCAATTAATCTCTGGGACCCTTTTTATATTGCCGAAAATTTGCCTAGGATTGACGGTCTTTAATAATATCTTTTCGGTAACGCAGCTAATGGCTCAGCAGAGAAAGTAGCTTTGCAACTGTTGTAAATTTCTTTAAGATGATTGTTTATTTAGATCTGATAGAGATAGATCTGATAGAGATATTGAAAAACTAACGGCAAGACTAATCATATTAAAAAAATTTACAATAGTTGCAAAAGTGCTTTCTTTGCCAAAGTCGCGTGTTGATTAGTTCGCCATGTTTTAGGAATTTCCGCTCTATATTTGAATACTTATATTCATGTTACTTTTAAATTTCAACAATACAATTAAAATTAAATTTTAAAGGTATTAACGAGTAAATTTCTTACGTGTTGAGATAATGCACGCAAGAAGAATTGTTTAGTTTAATACTTTTTTTTACAAAATTATTTTGAAAAATTAAAGATTTGATTGTGTCTCTAAAACGAGGTTAAAATTGAAGAAGTTTACTGAAATATTTATAATTTTATTAGTACCTAATAAATTTATTTAATAAATTTACTCAGTTATGTAATTTTTACACGTTTCAAGATACGCAATCGATACACTACTAGTATGTAAAGAAAAAAAAAAATTTTTTTTATGCTTTTAACATTTATTTTACAAATTATTGTGCATTGCCATCGATTTGCTTAAGACGATCTTAAATATAAGATTATATTTATTATTTATTATTAGCATAAAATATAATAGCATATAAATAAAAATTAAAAAAATATTTATTAAGATATTACTTAAAATAATTTTAAAATAAAACCAATTGTGAATATCGATCGTAATTTTGACTGTCTTTTTTCTCTAACTAATTCTAATCACTCTTATAAGAGTACTTTCCCATGACAGTTGAAATTTCGAAAAAAATCTCGACAAAGTAATCAAAATAATTTAAATTTTGCGCGTTCGTGTAATGCGCTAATCTAATTGTTTCTATTATTTTTTCGAAATTCTCAGTCATTTTCTGACATTCTAATTGTCATGGGACAATACTCTGTTGTTGCTTGAAATTTTTACACTTAAAATAAAATAAATGTATATTTTGGCGTTGAAAAGAAATTGAAGATATTGGAGTGTCATGGGTGCATTCGGTGCTACGGCCGAAGCTCAGTGAGCTTTTCTACATAGCTACTTTTCTTATGGTTCCTGCACACTGGACACAGAAACACTTGCCGCGCGGCAAGTGAGACGAGATAACCAATGAACAATTAGGAGCTGTAAGCTTATTGGCTATCGCATCACATTTTGCCCTGCGGCCAACGTTTTCGCGTCCAGTGTGCAAAAGCCATTAGAGTACATCGTCTACTTTTCAAAGCTGGAAATGATAAATCGATATTTGCTATGTAGTTTACGTCCACTTTGCCAGAGTAGTACGCGGCAGCATTTTGCGGTTACAGGTTTTGGGCCGTCATGTCTAAAGCTCTAGATATCAAAGTACTGCATTCCTTTTATCTAAGCCGAAATGCCGACAGCCTTTCTATTGGCTATTTCGACCGCCATTTCGATTTAGTTGTCTGTAGTCCAATAAACGCTTATTATTAGTATAGGGTATGGTTAGTAGGTCCAAAATGAAGGACCTATGCTACTTTGGTATTTAGAGCTTTAGTCATGTTCTCTCTCAGCCCTGCTCCTTCCAGTAATATATATTTTAAGGAGCTCTTGTTACGGTCCATACCTGTTTGGGCTACTTTTAGATCTAACGGAATATTCCAATCAGATGCAAGAGCGCACTGAGCAGTTGTAGTACTGAATGCACTCAATATGAACAGACCTAATATTTCGAATATTTTGCAGGATTTTACATCGGTTATGTATTATTATGAGTGCCACAGAAAACGCCGCGCGATTATCGTATTTTTGTAATTAATATATTCGTGATAATTAATTGTGTTTTTGAAAGTGTCAAGAGTTATAAAGAATGAAAGAAACTGCAACGAAAAATTGGCGGAAAGGAAAAAAGAGAAGACCCACATGGAAGGCACAGAGCGACAACAAAAAACGGTGAGTAATTCATTACTTTTTAATTTTTATATATGTTACTTGTAGAATAAACTATTTATTCTTATTTATTTGGATAATTTAAAAACGAAAATTAGAAGATTCTTATTTATGAAACGTTAGAAACGTTTATATATACTTTTAGGAGAGAAATTATGTACTATTTTAGTACATATTATGTACTATTTTAATTATAACTATTTTAGTAATATCTTTCTTTTGAATAAAGTAAAAAATAATAAAAATTAAGTTAAATATCTGGAGCGAGTAAATAATTATTTTTAGAAACATTATTTTTTTGGCGTGAGATTAATTTAATTTGAATTTTTCATTTGTATTTCGTAAATTAATATTGGGTCATCTAAAAAGTATCCGCGGTACTTCGTCACTAGATATATGACCATCAACACACATCTAGTGACAAAAAACCGCGGATACTTTTTAGATGACCCAATATAATTAAGATAATGACTTGTGTAGCTTCAAGCTTTATTAATTATTAATTTAATCTACTTTATTAATTATTTTTTTAATTATTAATTTAATCTATTAATTATTAATTTTAATTTAATTAAAATTTTAATTTTAGTTAATGGATCCGTAAATATTGCAAATGTAACATTTTATAAATCTATTTCAGAGTATTAATGAAGGTACCTTGATGAAAATCACGAGAAATTTTTTAAATCTGTATATTAAGTATGAACAAATATGAACAACACTTACAACATAACATTATAGAATTACATTGTCAATTAAAGTTAAGTACAGTTGACGATACGTATGTAGGCTTCAATCAAGTCTCTCGATCAATTCTTTGGATGCTGTTGCTTACACGACTCAAAACAAGCATTAGGTTTAGGAAGAACATTCGATATTTTAGAGACATGCTCTACGATTTGGGATTATATATAGTAGCAATAAGGTGGCTCTTCATTAATGCATGGGATGTTTTAATTTCTTGTGGTATCGTGTTAGCCGACGCATTCGAAGCTATAAAAATCTAAAAAAAAATCCGTAACGGTGATATTTCCCGCATTTCGAGGAAGAGGATAAACTCTCATATAGAGAATTACCTCTTCCAGACTCTCTCTATTCAGATCTTTGAGATCCTTTGGTTTATTTTTTAAGCGGCCACTTCGCTCGCCGCACACTTGTCGTACATTGCGTCTAAGACTTGAATAAACTTCAAATGACGTTCTTCCGGAGCGACAGTAGCACCGCGGCTGCCCCATAAGAACTTGATGTGAAATTCAGTACGAAAGGCGTCCGATAGTAATTCATCATTCCTGCAACCTTCTAAGACAATTTCCGCATTTCTGCGAAAAAGCGGCAAACTATCGGCTAGCTTGCGAGCAGCCTCAAGATGCGACCAGACGATTGATAGACCGCAATCAGATGCCGAATTTTCCCATGGTGAAAGAATCGCTGCTGTGAGTCCGAAAGGTGCTACGGTACCTATAATAAATTTTGTTGAATGAGAAAATGATATAGTATTAAAAGAAAAAAAGAAAGTAAATTAACAATTAATAATGACGAAAAAGATACGCGAATAAATATAGATATCTGTATTTAAAACAATTATAAGATGAGTGTGCAAACGAAGGATATCTTCTGTTTATTCACTGATTACTTATTTTGCAAATAATTTTAGTATATAATTATTTTTTACTACCTAAAACATCTTCGGGACTACGTTCACCAAGTAGTGCAATCGGTAGCAAATGTGGCAACGTTGTATTAGGCGCCTGCGGATTGGTACATTCGTTCATAGCCCGTAGAGTAGGTCTCAATTTCGCTTCGAAACTGAAAGCTTCGTCCGTATGTTTTTGTCGTAGTAAGTGCCATGTATTGGCCAGTCTCTGAATTTGCGGTAAGCATAGACCGAGCATTACGCCACAGAAGCCATAAAGATTGCCGAGCGCGGTTTTAGTGTCGATTGCTACTTTGATCCATTTACTGATAGTAGCTGCTCTTTCTACGATATTAATAATCGTCATTTAGAAGCAAGAAAAATTAAGTGCTCTCTTTTTAATATTTATAACTATATATATTTAACTTATTTTGTGTAAACTTCAAATATATATTTTTTTTCTTAATAATTTTTATAAATATTCATCATTGCTGAAAATTAATTAAAATAAAATAAAATAAAATTTCAAAACTTACCTATAGCTGTAGCGCCAGCCAACACGGTCACCGCCACCAATAGTTTCAGGCATTCAGATCTCTCAATTAGGTCCATTCTAGCTTGTCTACCGTGAGGAAGGGTCGCCAGTTCGATACCGCTTAATCCACTTCTATTTCCTGGTCCCGGTTGAAGTGCCACTTCAAGATCGAGCCTCGTGAGATGAGAGGCGAGCACTCTTGGTGCTGAATCCAATAACATTCCTGAGACTCCCCTCAGGGCTGTTGGATCCAAAGGTCTGTGTTCGCCGGTTGGTAACAGCAATGTCGTAAAACCTTCGATATCGAGCATAGTGGTAATTTCTAGAGATGGTGCGGCTACCACCAATTGTTCTTCTACCGATAGTTCGTATTCGCTGTTATTATTGCCATTGATACCGTCGTTACTGGTGTTATAATGACTACGTATCACTACGCCCTTGATTGGCACCGAAGAAGAGGGATTACTGGCACCGCCAGAATTATTAGTCTCGAACTCGCTGTCTCCCGATCCGTTTCCGCTGTCGCTACCGGAGGCTTGATAGCTTTGATGATGATGGTGGTGGTGATGATGATGGTGATGATGATGATGCTGATGATTTGGCACGTAGGGGACTCTGGGAGGTTTAGGTGGCGCTGTGTTCAAGGTGTTTTGAAGATTCAAACTTGGTGACTGTTGCTGTTGCTGTTGCAACGCTGGATCCGATATCACCCGGGTGATCTTCTGACGACCCAACGACAGAGAACAAGAGGGCGGTTGGTTCTGAATTGGCGGTACTCGTGGTAAAGTACTGGATTGGATAGGTAATTGCGGCCCTGTTTGTTGATTGCTGTCTCGAGCAACGTGCTGATCTGGAGTATGATGTTGAGCGGTCAAAGAATGGCTGCGCTGTTGTTTTCTGGGTAGGCGAGGTGGCGAACCAGTTGACAGAGAGGTGGAGGAAGGACTAGAACAGTGTTGATTACTCGTAGGCCCTGCAACGCATGTCAGTGGCACTGATCTGGGCTTTGGAGTAATGATTCGAGCTCCGCTAGCTTGGCTAATCGGGCGACCACTGCCAACGTAGAAGGTTATTAGATCGGCGACCGTATCGAAAGCTTCATCTTCGAACTGATACTGCGCCCTTTCATAAACCGTATCGGGCTGAATTACGACCTACCAAGAAAAATTAGATTATTTTTAAATCTATTGTAAAATTGAATTATTTGTAAAGCATTTTAAATATTGAATAAATTATTTATGTTTATCTATTTAATGAAAAACAATTAAAAAAGGAAAAATTTCTAACATATTTTATCAATTTATCCAACATGAATACGAGTGATGATATTCAAAGAAACTAAAGATACCGCTAACATACTTATTTCTAATTTCTTTGTACAAGAAAAATATATGTTTCGTAATCCAAACAATTAGATTGCGATTAGGATTTTTAAAGCAATCTTCCTCGATTTAATCATGGCAACTTACTCGATTGATGACGAAATGTAACGGTTGACCTTTCCATCGTACAGTTAGGACATAATTGCCGGGTTGGGAGGCGCAATCGCGCACTAAAAAATCACCGTCATTCGATACTTCCGCCTCCGCACCTTTTCGACCACCACGCAACGTACTGCCATGGTACCAGGCATGCGATCGTAGATCTCGAGGATCGAGAAGTCGCAATTCTCTTTCCAAGAGTTTGCGAGTGGATTCCTCAGGTGGCTCCTTTAAAACCGATAAAAGGGGGAATTTTTATACCTGGAATTTTTTACCTGGATTTCGTTAATTCTAATTTAATTTCGAATTTATGCTGTGCTGTATATTTCATTTTAAACGTGTACATTTCTTTTAAATAGAAAGAAATTGAGACATCGCAGATATGCAATTTGAATTACAAAAAAATATCCATTAATATCAATCAAAAACTTGATTTTATCAATGAACTTTTCTCTAACACTATGAATGATGATTATTGTCGTAAATGATTTGAATATATTACGTCGGTACTCTATTCTCATATCGTTAATTAATTACTTGGAATGAGAGAAGAGAGACAGCGAACGTTCCGCGTAAGACAATTGTAACAATCAATGCTAGAGACCGGAGTCTGCGGTCCAGCGAAGATTGGCTTAATAAGAGCAGCCTTGAGCTCCCCGTCACATTGTCGTCGATCATCTGCGACTCGTCATCAACGCGTCAAATAGTTTGATTATCATACAACCCATCATGGCTTGTACTTGAGTATATCGTTCTATTTAATTGCTTCCTATATATATCGTACGACAAAAAAGGTGGCGATGTCGCTTCAACTTAAACCCATAATTACTGTGTGTTTGATCGATTACGCGAATATGTCTGAGAGCCCGATGACATATAAAATATTCCAGTGCAGCATGTATTTTTATCATATTTTTATCAATTCAAAATTTATATGAACAAATTATCAATTTTTTAGTTGTAAATATGAAAATAGTGTGTTCCTTTTAAACTTCAAACTTCAAGAAAAAAAAAAGAAGAAATTAAAATTATCATTTCTCATTTAATTTTGAAGGTTTTACTTTAAAATACATGTAATTTCAAAATTAATTAAAAATTGATTTAATTCTAGAATGTAACGTTAATATTTTAATTAAGAGGAACATTAACATTTTAGAAATCGACGAATTTAGGAATTGACTCCGAATTTCAGAGAATCAACAAAGGGTAGACAATATACGCGACATTCAATGTACGATGTCGAATTAATTAAGTCTAGTCAAATCAGTACACATATGAATATTCATGATTATACGAAGACAAATCCCAGTGAATTTGATTAATCCAATGTCACTCAATTTCTCCAAGCAATGAACAAAACTCAATCTTCAATGATAAACATATATGACCCATATATGATTGAGTACTCACCATCAGTGGAGACAGGTTATTGCTATTTTCGGGTATCTTCGTTGAGGGTAATTCTCGTTCACTTAGAGGATAGATACGATGATCCACCCTCGCGTCGTCGTCTTCCTCCGGCGTCCTGCGATCAGAACGAGACCTTCAGTCGTTCACATCTCTGCGCTTCATGCTTGACCTCCGAGGCGAGGTTCTCTCTCTCAAAGATCTCGATTCTCTCGTCCAGAAGAAGAGCTCCGTGCGGCTCTTTGGACGGGTGGATAGAGTTTGACCGCGACTCTCGAGTTCAGAGACTACGCGCGCGCACGCACGCACCCCACTGACCAGCGACTCAAGCAGGATCGTATTTTCACAGGGGTATCGCGGGGGTACCATCGAGTGATATTAATAGATCGCAAGGAAAGAGCGAAAGATAGGAGAGAAAAAGAGAGAGAAGGTTGGTTACGCGTGCCGAGGAAAATATTTTCTTCCCGTCGACTTCTTTGTTCGTCCGTACATGTTGTCGGCGATTAACCAGCGGTTAAATCCGACGGAGCTGGCCTCGCGCTATGAGGGGCCATGCCGTCGCGGATAACGAGCGTGTAGAAAATAATGCCGCTGGTTAGTGTGAGAGTAGCTCGACATATATGGCCTGTTAACTCCATTAAATCATCATAGGACGACTTGAAACGCGCAGTTATTCTTTTTTTTTTTTTTTTTTTTTTTTTTTTACGTAAATTATAATACTTCGTACTACAATTATTCAGTTTAAATTTTTTGTGCTTTAATTCGTATATAAGGATAAATGAAAAAAAGAGTTAAAGTCTGTCACATTTTACATTCGTCAGATGACAATGATCGCGATTACTATGCACCTTTGAACCCCTAAAATGGTACACTACTGCGATGTTATCGCTCTCGTTCGTTTCTACCCTCTCTACTCGCCCCTTCTTCTCGTTCATCAAAGCTAGTGATTTTGACAGATGATGGATATCGAAGTAGATGTGTGTCGACGATGGACGCTTCTCACGTTACGTATCTTCTTATATCGAAAAATGTAACGCAAGACAGAGTAAAAGTGCATTGCTTTTATCGCTTCCGACCGGGTTATTCCGTCGATACGGGGGTTATTGATCTCCTCGGACAAGGGGCTGCGTATATATATATATATATATGAAGGGAGTCGACGGCCAAGGTGCGCTTGCGTCATCCGGAAACGTTCGATAAGTGGCATCATCGAGATGTTCTGAGCCGATATTGTACTTGCTCGTATAAGAACATGACATTTAATTTAAAGTATAATGTTTCGTATCATTTTTATTTCAAATTTTGCCTTTCCAATTAAGAATTGGCGTCCAATCTTCCTGATAATATAATTTTATGTTGTATAAATTATAATTAAATTTTCGTATCATTAGATGCAATGAAATAATATATGAGTAAGAGATATAAATAAAATATATATATGCATATACGAATATGTAAACAATTAAATTATAAATAAGACCCATAGATTAATTTGATACAAAACAAGTGTAATTAAAATAAGTAAAACAAAGAACGATTTTGATTAGTAGGTCGGTGAAAATTGCAATTTGGAGAAGAGCAGCTGCAAAATCATTTATCTAATCTTCCTGCGGGCTACAATGTCAGTGTCATATCTCGCATGTAAATGTAATATTCGCGAGGATTACTGCCACTGCACGACCGCCGTATTTGTACTGGGATTTATCTCGAAAGCCACCTGAAAAAAATGTATTCACGCATGTGTTTCCCGTTCTCTGAACAATGTTGTTTCAAACTTTTTATTTTCTTTCCCCGGGAAAGAGGGATGTATTCCCGTATGAATCGCCGAGATTAATCACGAGAGAACGTTTTGAGAATGATTGATAGGTTTCTTTGATCTGTCAATCATCCTGTAACACTTGGAGTGACGCACGCATTTTTCCCTCGGATAGGTCACGATGCCCGAGATCGTTTCTCGATGACAGGTGACTCGGTTATAGTTTCCCGGTTTTATATTCCTGTTACGGAATTCCCGCATTTGTTGGCCGGTCATATACAGGAACGGGGTACGTCATTCTGAAGGTAGAGATCGAGAGAAACCGGTTCGAGAGTCTCCAGACCCATTATATTCCTATACTGGTATCTCGATATACCCTCAAAAGAGGCTAAGTCATATAAGCTATAACTTTGGATCTTCGACTTTAGCAAAAAGCCATGTCCCTTGTACGATACCTAATCCCTTATTCACCTTCATTTATTCGTGTTTCTTATTCTGCCTGCTTTCGTCTCGCATGTTTTATATTACTCTTTAATCCTTTTATCTTTGGAAATCCAAAGATAAAAAAGTAAGCAAAATTTAATAATCCAGAATGTAATTATATACAGAAAGAACGACTTTGCTGAAGTATCTAGAAAAATTTAGCTAGATACAGGCCTGAAAATAATTTTGTTGAATTATTAAAATAATTATGTAGGACTTTCAAACTGATTGTTAGGATATCAAAACTTTTTGCAGCATTGCTTAAGTTTTCTATACTATTTTGATGGATCCACCAAAATTATTTTCAGTATCTATTTACTTTAATGAAATCATTCTTGTATAAGTTTTAAAAAATTAAAATTTACTGATGTCGATCACATCATTTCCTTAATGTCTTCGTTACTTTAGATGCTTTCAATATATAAGTATGTACAATATTTAAAACATTTTATACGAACCTGGAGTTATCCTCGACGAGATTCTCAGGTGACGGCGGAGTTACGATCAAGCACGGCTCTTTCTGAATGATTACTTCCGGTTGCAGGTGTATCGTGTGTCTCTTCTGCCGAAGATCCTTACACGAGTCCGACGAAGCAAGACCATTCCGTTTGCGCCGTCGGCTGTTGGTACCTAGGTTCTGCAGAGTACCCATAGATGGGAATCGAAAGCTCCATGCTATGCCTGAATGTGCCGCAAAGAAATTTACGTGTGAAAGTGTTATCGTTCCTCTCGAATTCAATCAACGGACGTATACAATGTAGCCGTAGGTATGAAATAGTGTGACAAAATTTAGAACTGCAATAAATTTACGAATGAATAATGAAGCGAGATTTATCGGATACTAATGGCACCGATAAATACGCTAATAATGCCGATTACCATCCAATGCTTTCCAATTGCAATATCCCGAGATATTTTTGCGCATACAGCGACACAAATTGTGTTCCAATTGCCATTCCAATTGATTAATCGTCGATACAATATTACACATCTGTATTTAAGAGTTATAATCAGCAGTCAGCTGTGTAAGCTCGTGTTTCTTAATGACAATTAAATAGTTACTAACGCGGCGGTTATAAACAAAAGAAAAAAAAACACGGAAGAGATGGAACATAATTCTCTCTTCAGTTTCCATCACTATCACGAAACCCATCACTATCGTTCAAAAATATTAAGGAATGATATTGAATAATAAACTCAACTTTATTCGCGAAACTGTGCACGATACACATTAATGCACATTTAGTTTCAATTGAGTCGTGCACAATGTCGTGCTACGTACGTGTCAATATGTGTTAAACAATTGGAAAGCATCCATATTATTAGAAGAAAGCAATTCCAAAGCGACTTAGAACGAGGTGCATATTTGCTTGCATAATACATTTTTGTTTAATTCCTTTTGTATTAATTGATATCATTTCACTTATTGTCATCTTCGTCTCAAGACTGATAGTGTTTTGATTTACGATCGCTGTGCATATAATTCAGTATATACAAATCGTATCCAATGTAATTTTATAGATAAAACGTTTCACGGCTGATATTTCCATTCGCGCACTGCTATAAATCTTTGGCTGACGTGACACGTGAAAATGAAGATTACTGTGTTCCGGCGTGCACTCACATATACTTGCGCCATTTCCTAACTTTGTGGAATCTATAAATTCCATTCTGTTGATCGTGTGCACATCACGTTGTACAATTTTGCACGACGGTGGATGATGGTTGCGATCGCAATTTCATTGAGAGATGCATTATAAGATGTGCGCACGTAAACGGTTCGCGTAGAACTCGAATGCATCGCAACTGTAGCCGATCTCTCGATGCAGCGGCTTGCACGCGTTTGAAAAAGCGGAGTAGAGGAATGCAGGTTTATAAAGTCGTTCGCCTTTCTCTTTCTCCCGTACTCGCTAAACCCAGCCTATATCTCTTTCTCACCTTTGCGCTCGCTGCGTCTACCTGCTTGTTCCCGCTCTGTCTATATATATAAGTATAATATATATATAGTTTTTCTGCCTACTTCTTGTTCGTATCCCTCGCGAACATAATACCTGCCGATGGTGATAATGTCCCTGTTTACCGGAGATATCGATGCAATGTTTAGAGAGAGGCGCCATCGATCGCAAAAGTGAGAAACGATCCAAGCATAGCTTCTGTCACCGCTAAGTTATTAATTTTCGTACAATTATGAAATTACTATATAATAATTATGATTTTAAAACCATATGGTTTTTAATTTAATTTTTATCATACGCTAGTTTTCAACAATGCTGCACGGAAACGAGAGAGATAAAAATAATTCAAAAAATAGGAATTATGGGAATAGAATTTATTAGTAATGAAATGTCTAGTTATATATGTATGTACTTATGAAAGATTGTTTCATAATTTAATAAAAAAATAAAACTTTGAAATTCTGCAGACCATACTGTACTTCAATCATGCACGGTAGCGCAGACGGTTGTAGAGATAAACCAAGTTAAATATTTTACCGCTTGATGCAGAGCCCGCTTGATAACGTTCA
This sequence comes from Acromyrmex echinatior, assembly GCF_024713525.1. NCBI lineage: Eukaryota > Metazoa > Arthropoda > Insecta > Hymenoptera > Formicidae > Acromyrmex > Acromyrmex echinatior. Next base: position 12,207,467 of record NC_141852.1, on the reverse strand, counting down.
CAATCTATTCGTCTCTTTACCTCTCACATTTAGCTTGCTTGGAAATTATTCCACTGAGAAAATCAGATATTCTTTTTAGAAAATAACTGTGATAATAAAGTTTATTTTATTTCGGAGTAACTCTGATTAGTCTTTTCAAAATTTTCAAACTATTCAAAGCTTAAGATTTAAGCTAATTTTTATAATTTTAATTAATTTAGCGATTTCTTAAAATATTAAATGTGTCAACAACTTTTAAGTAGTGAGAAAAATAATTGTCTTTTGAAAAATAAATAAATATATAAATATATATATTTGTTTAATTTTCAATGAATTATGGATTAACACAGATTGGTAATTTGATGATTAGTGTAAAAATATTTAATGTTAAAAACTAGAAAATGAAAAATAATGTTTTCGTTAAACAGTTAACTCCAAGTAAAGAATGTTATTACAAGAACGTGAGAATGCCATGCGTATGTTTTTAAATGTCAACGTTTACTTTCATCAAACAGTACATTTACCTGAATGTAACTTGCGCCCAAAAGGTCTCTGTTTCCTTTGTCGTTGTATAATTACACGCACGTACTTCGCAAGAGGAATTTCAATCGAGTCGTGTTCGTACGGAGAGAAAGACAATCAAAACGAGCCGTTTGTCGAGACTTTCAGCACTGCGAGAAATGCGCGTTCTCTTTCACGGTTTTCAAAATAATGATAGGGATAGAATATGATTTATGTAATGGCGTGTAAATTACACATCGCGTTCGAACAGAGCGAAAAGTTCTACTTTCACCGCGATCTTACGTCTTACGACATCATGCACGCAAATATGATGCGTGATCAGTTATATATATTTATTGTATGTAGATTTCAGTGCGCAAATTATTGAAAACAATTATCTAATTCTTTTCTTTAATCTCTGTTTTTTTTTTATCCGTCTGACTGGAAATCGTTCATAACATGATCAATCAGTCTTCCTGATAGATATCAGATTCTATTCGGATTAGTTTTGAGCTTCGATTCAGAATGATAATTCAATCCACTTCAATTTGAAACATTACACGATTGAGTTCGCGTCGACGATAAATGTATCGAGATTTGTATATTCGTTCTTCGTGAAAACAGGTCAATGACTATTTAAAATACAGCTGTGTGTGTGTATATATACACATAAAGAGTGATTTATTTGAATCTTAACAGGCAAATATATTCGAAAATATGCAATTTTACGAAAAAAAAACATTCTAAATAAAAATTATGTAATATAGAGAAGGACTTCTCGTTCTAGACTTTTATTTGAAAAAATTTTTAAAATTGCGTTTTTTAAAATTGCATGTTTTCAAAACAATTTCATTAAAATTGAAGTGAATCACCCTATATAATCATTTGCAATTCATTTCCAGTTATTGCGGAAGGGACATAATCACTTAAACAGTAATTATGTAATCACGCTGGCTTTTATGCGGTCACACGTGTCGAATCATCAGCGGTGACCGATATTTCTTTCGAGCTCGTCACTACCCGTGAGATTTACGTAACATTTACGCTTTACGAACGTAATGAATACGTGGTTTTCCTCGGCAATTGTAACGAATTTATACGAATGCGGAGTCCAGGTAACGAGAGGATTATAAGCGCGGAGCGCACACGTGTCTCTGCAACGCGATCCGCGGGCATGCCGATAAGTGCACTATCGCCTTTCTCTTGCCAGTGGACACATGAGCACACATGAAACTCGACAGCATATCAACGACACATTACACGACACATTAATAATTTTCACCAATGATTTATTAAAAATGATTTATTAAAAATAATTCAGTGATACGGTCAACACTTGTAGAGAATATTTGTTGAAATTTGAATGAGCCGCTTTCTTCCGTCTACAAATACGCACCTCGTTACGTAAGCAAGAAATCTCGGCGCGATAGGTATCGTAGGTTCACCGCCCGTTGATATTTTCTATTAAAGGGCGGCGAACTCGAAGAAATTCTAACTTGAAGAAACAAACGACGAGTACGCAAATGGGAGACCACATGCCACGTACTACGTGGCGAGTGGTGTAGGAAAATTCGCACTGACTTTGGCTTCTCCGCGACTTCAGTTTGCTGGCGGTCTTTCCCATTTTCCCGCCAGTCGCATGCCAGCGGCTGCCCGTGCGCACCGCAGGAATTCCCGCCGGTAAATTCAATCGAGGGTGCACTGCGGGAAGCGAAACGATTCGGTTGGCGCGGCACTGACACGACACAATTGCAGCACCCTGCGACGCAGTCTGACCGTAGCATAATGCGATACTGAGCTAACTGAGCACAAACACACTAGAAAGAAGGGACCAGACCAACCGACCGACAAATACGCAAGCGGTGTGTTAGCAGGAGAAGGAGAACGACAGCGTGTCGAGAGACGCGGACTGCGGGGGAGACTGATAGAATGAGAGAGAGAGAGAAAGAGAGACAGATAGGCGGAGAGAGATATGATATAACTGGCTTAAGAAAGAGAGAGTTATGTGGCAGAGAAGGAGGAAACTTAAGCAAATGGCAGAGACGACTGTCGTTTAACAAACGATACTGTCGCCAGACGTATAGTGCATAATGGCCTTCGACTGATGCTCGAGCCTTTTCTTGAATATTCTGATCACAGTTGAACAACGCTATAAAGTTCTTCGATGTTTTAAAATATAGACTTTGTCACACTGCGTTCAAAATTTGAAGTAATTTTTAAATGAACCGCGTCGAATGATTTTGCAAAGAACAATATTAAATCTATCCACGATACATATTTTATTTCTTTAATTAATTAATTAAGCTCAAACGAACGATTGCTTCTTGAAATCTCGCTATTGTCAAATTTGATAAACGGAACACATTTGCTCGCATTTCAGAGTATTTATCGATATTTCACACTTTCCGGAAAACATTGTTCATTGTTTGAATATTAATGAGATTTATTGTTTGTTTAGAATCTTAAGTGTAAAATAGAGATGTACGATAGATATAAAATAGTTGTAAGGAAAGAACATCCCTAAGATTTTCTATGAGATGCTTTTATTGTTGGTAGACAACCATAAAAATGAACCTGAGTTCACAAAAAAGTGAGAATAAAGAATTTCAGTGATCGTAGAGGAAAAGAAAGGGAGAGGAGGAGGAGAGAGAGAGAGAGAGAGAGAGAGAGAGAAATACGTGCGCAAATGCTCGACACGCGGATGCAAGGCAACGTGATTCTTTCCGAGGAGTCAACTGCATGATTGTGATGTCACCGGAAACCCGGACTCGTTCCAGCTAAATGTGACTCTTCGCATTAATCCGAAGTTTCTTTTTTTTTTTTTTGCGCCATATCAGCAGATTTCACAAGGAAATGCAATAGACGAATTATGGCCTACGAACCACCTGTTGGACATTTCAATTCCCGGACATGCGTGTCGATCTCTCTGAAACTCACGTCACTTTGCTTGACGTCACGCTCTTCATTTATGAAGTTTATAAATAGAGAATGATGATAGAGTCGATTAAACATTCGCAGAATGGAAAGTTCAATGCGTGCGTTATCCCGCGTTAATTGATATCAAAGATTATATTTCACTACATTTATATATAATATTATAAGTAACGATTGCATTTAATTTAAACAAATTCTCTCAAAATGTAAAATATTTTTCATACTCCTGGATTTCGAGCTCCGAACATACATAGCGGCAAAGAATTGCTCATCGACAGGCGATAGAACTTCCAATTATCGCAATAAGAACATTCATTTTCTCTCTGTGTACAAATATTTTAAGAAACATTCCTAAGAAAACTTTAGATTTTTATTAGCGTGAGATGTATTTGCATCGCTATACACAGAGAGAAGGTTGATTAACACGCTGGAAATGACGCAATAAGACATCACTTACCATTTAGGCCTTGTTTATTGGTGCTGTTTGTTAGAATACATCGATTTTACATTCAATATTTTCTATACAACAATTTCTGCCGTATTACACATTTTCTCTATACACGTCATACATACACAGAATAGTTATTTTGTATTGACACACATCGACTAGATCTTATAACGTCGTTTTACTTAGGCTGCAAAGCACTGATTTAATGCGAGAAACAGTTCCAATTCGCGACGTATTTCGCTGAATGAGAAATACGTTTGCTGTACAAATTGCACATTCGTTACAAACCAATTGACATTTCTCCTCCGTCTATATTTTCCGACTGTTTCTGGAGATCTGTTCGAAAAATATGTACTAATTGACGGATCTATTCTAACGTACGACGTCGATTGTTGACATATTTTCCTGCAGGTTAACTGTATTCCGATTTATCGTAACTGAATCTAATTGTCAGTACGACGAATTTATAGAGTTCATGGTCCGATACGCAAAGAATTGCGCTTTCCTCCAACTAGGCTCGATTTATGAGCGATGTTCTATCGCATGCAGTGGTTGAATATCGGCGATTACATAAATATTTGTCTTAGGTAGATTTGCTGTCTGACACTTCGAAATATCTGCAGACAGATGAAGTACTGAGAATTATATAAAGATATTAGCTCTTAATTGATCATGCGTCTTAGCATTGCCAAAATATTTTATGTTAGAAATTATGAGAGAAAAAAAGCGATATAAGTAACTCACTTGCAAAAGTTCTCTTGTTGAATAAAAATAAACTCCAAAGTAATTAGACTAAATCGTAAATGAAATCCGAACCATTTATTTACATATTTTTTCATATTTCGTCATTCTGAGTACTTTAAATAATTAACGACGCTCTTTCATTTATCATGCTTTTAGAGTATATGTATAGATGATTAAAATCAAAAATTAAAAGAATAATTGAGTGATTCGTCCATGCAACTAATATATTTTACTCGACAATGAGCGAGTAACTTTGTAATAATAAGGTTAATCGGAAGCACCGATTGTAACGCTAAGCAGTCACATCGCTGTCCTTCATCGCGATCTAATCAATTCATTAATATTCCTCTTGTATATCCCAGAGACATATATTCTTCATTTATTATTTTCTAATTTGCCTCTGTATCGTACATACACACACAGATATACACAAGAGATACATATACTATACTATAAACGAACAGACGAACGATATGCAATATATGTATACGAATGTCCGATGACACTCGCATTTCAACTTTCCAAATGAAAAAATGGCTCATTAGAAAATTATTTACGCAAACATCGCGTAAATTTGATTTTTGTTCCTAAGTGCATATTCTCGTAGAAATACACATAACGAATTATATCGACAGAAGAAATTAATTTAATAACTAGAGGGATGATTTATATTAGAAGAGAATCAAAATTCACAGCTGTAAAATGTGCGATTTTGGAATTAAAAGAAAAGATAGAAAAAAGAAAAGAGCCCCGCTATGTTAAAATCAAGTACCGAACAATTATAAAGATTTGATCATATGTAGGATGAGTAACATCTCAACGGTAAACAACAGGATAATAATATTCATTTTCTGAGATAAGTAAGAAAGAAAATTTAAGTAAATAGAAGAAAAAAAATCAAAGATAATCACGGATTAAAATGTAATTTAAGTAGAAAGAATAGGGTACTATATTTCATTAGAAACATATAAAAAAGAATATAATAAAAATAAAACATTTAAATTTAGCAAAAATATATAATAAAAATAAAAAATTGAAATTTAATAAAAAATATTAAAAATAGAAAAGATATATATATGTATATGTATATACATTATACATATACATATGTGATATAAAACATTAATTTTTTAATTTATTTAAATACTTTTACAGTATTTTTTAAATTAAATATTTCTTGATTTAATTCATAACTGACTTATTTTATCTAAATTGATTGTAAAGAATAAATAATCACAATCTGTACAACATTCCTGAATAACAAAATTAAGGATTTGTAACGTTTTATTATTTTTTTAAGTCGCGAAACTTAAAAGATAACAGGATTTCTTTAAAAGACTTCGTATGGGCTTCGTTTTAAGATTAGATACGAAGTACGAGTACAAGTATTTTGGGGACATTCTGTATAAAAGGAAGTACGGCAATATCGTGTAGTCTGCGTATAGTTGTCTCCCTTTCGCGCTGTGAGATATAAAAGAAATGATTCTCGTAAAAACAAGTGTAGGCAGGTACTGTGTGTTATGTTTCGCTGGAATTCTTTTCGATCACTGTCTCACTACTTTGCCCTTGAAGGGTCCACGATTAACGTCGTCGAGCTCGCGAATTCGACGATCTCATCTAAAATACTTTCATGTGTTTCATGAGTTTTCGATTTCTTCGAACGTATCTTCAAGGAAAATCACTACACTTAACATATGTTAGTTATTTAACTACTTTTCTCCCCGATAGAAAACTGTAAGAGGTCTTTGCACTTCCCAACACTCGTTCCTTTTAAAAGAACTTTACAAAGGATTGGAGTTCTTTCGGCGCGAGTATATTATTCATTAGTTCCTTTTGACACGCGTAAACAATATGGAAAACATCTTGTTTTATCTGATAGTGACCTACATTCGACGATAAGTCTGGATAAGTCGGCGCATTCGCGTAGTATCATTTAGAATCTTGATATATATACACAGTATACGTAATACCAAAAACTTGTCTTACAATGAAATTACAAAGTTCAAAGTGTACAGGCTCGAAAGATCCAACGCTGGACAAATAATTTCGCGTGTTGAAAAACAGTATTGGAAATTACCGAAGGCCGATTGTTATAAAAATCGTATATTCGGTTTTCTTTTAATGTAGATTTAACGCGATATGAAATTGCAATTCATACAACGTAATTACTGTTAATGTAATTACTGTCGTACAACTGTCGATGTAATTATTGTTATGCTCGATACAACGAGGATAATGGAAAATACACGTATTTTGAATGCGTAAGTCGGTATAAAAGAATTTCGACGTAAGATGATTTTTATCGTTCGAATTTTTACGGGAGAATATATGAAACCTGCGTCTCATCCAATAATGGAATAACTGATTCTCTGCGCTCATATACGAGGATTTTATTAGATTTTTCATGTTCTAGTATGGATTCTCTTTCTTTATAATATCTTAAGTACATGCCATTAAATAAGAGTAATAAAGTTTAACCCTCCGGAATAGATGATGAATCTATTGAATTTACTCAATTATAAATTTCTGTCAAACAATTCAATTTTCTTTATGTTACATTTATGCAAATGGATATACATTTGGATTATTCTTATTAAAATATTTTTTAAAAATATAAGAATGTATAATAATAATTGGCAATGAAAGTACAGCGCAGTAAACGATGTGTAAATTATATATTGTATTTTTTTTTAAATAATACATAGAGAACGATTGGACGTTTCAGCTCTGCTTCGAGTCATCCTCAGCGATGTTATGTGTAATATACGATAATCTCATGTTTTCCGGACAAACATTGAAGAGAGTTTCAAGGCTGAGTGTTTATGAAAGTTCCAAAGATGTAAGGGCGAAAACGAAACTTTGAAAATGAATCGAACAGCCAAGCATGTGTACAACAGTGATGCTATCAATGAATTAAAGATGATCAATGAATTATATAAAGATTCAAAATAAAGTCAAGAATTTAAAATCTTAAATTCGTAGCAGTGTTAAATTTGTAGCAGTGTAAACGATATATTTAGTATTCATTTTTTATATGAGTTATGTTATTTTGGCTTCTTAATTAGTGCCTTTTAATTAACATTGCCTTTACGTTAAACGAGTCTTACAAATTTAGCGCCAGTAGCTGTGTTACAGATTTTCAGCTCCGGAAGGTTAAATATTATTCTATTTACTTTTTTATTTCTTAAAACTCGAGAGGGAAATTTCAATATATTGTAGAAATTAATGAGAAAATTTTGTAATTAATCAATTATGTTATTTTAAAAAATGATAATTGAATATTCGAATTAAGGCGCTTTATCTGTTTTTTCATGTGTATGTGTGTGTGTCTTTTTAACTCTGTCACTCTGTCGTAAAACTCCAACTGGAACGAGTGCAATGCAATTGACAGTTATAAAGCGCACATCGATGACTCTCTACGTTTAATCTTGAAGTACCATTCTTAACAAATCTTTAAATCACGATAAAGATAAACGACTCGCGTCGCAATGTTACCATAAAGTGGCCTTGCACGTTGCGCTAGTTGATACGGCTCTTTGCAACGTAGTATGACACATATTACATCGAATGCTGAAAAAATAAGTCTGCAAAAAAGATGAGGATACATTTGAATGTTAGGCCATATTTAAACAATTTAAATATATGGCAATAGAAAATTTTCAGTGTTCTTTAGATTCTTAAAAGAGATTTTCAAAAGCGTAAAAAGATGTTGAAAACCTTTTATTGGAAGATGACATTCAAATTGTTCAAAATTGTATACTGTTCAAATGTATCTTCTTCTATTTTATTTTATGTCCGACGAACAGCTCTTATGCAAAGAAGAAGCAAGAATTTCCCTTTTGTTTCCTTTTCGTATAAGAGCAGCGTAATTATACATTGGTTGTCTTTGATGTGCTCTTGTGTACACAGACTTAGTAGTCTAATCTCAAAATAATTTATCTCGCATCTTTGTATGCCGTAAAGCGTACGATATTTCCCTTATATTTCATCGCGCGCATGAGTAGCTTCTCTTTCTTTTTCTTACGTTGAAATACACGCAGATGTCTCATCAATGACATTGCGTATCTTGTACAGAATATAAATGCGCGAAGCTCCTCCGTCGTTCTTTAGGCGCTGATTCCCGTTTTGTGCGTGTAATCAGGTAGACGTCTTTCTACATATGTAGTCAGGCAGACATCTTTCCCGTCGAGGGAAGAAGCGAAACCGGAAGTATGCGGCGATTTAAAGAAGGGCGCAGGCGGTGCCATGCATCACCTCGGAGATGAACATCGGCGTACCGGCGCTAAGGCCGCCATCGCCCTTTGCTTGCTCGTCCTTTTCATAGTCGCAGTCGAAGTAATGGCTCTGCGACAGAACGCGTTTTGTAATGACGTGATACAGCTTGCACTATTCCGAATTTCAAATATGAAATCGGCGAGTGAACAAAATTATTTCTATTTCGATCAATCATTCTAATTTCAATTTCTCTCTCTTTCTTCGTCAGTTTTGTTTGAAAACAAAAAATTTGCAACGTTTATATATTTTAATATCGATACAATCACAGACTTTGAAAGGCTTTTCTTCACTTAGTGACATAAGTCGATATAAACATCATTCTATCTTTCTTGGCATTCAATAAGTAACAAAAGTAGAACGACACTTGCGTCGACTTTGTCATCAAATGAGAAGTAAATCTAGACTACTCACTTCGATTATTTTGCATGTGATAGAAAGAGACAAAAATGATGTCAAGAAGTCCTTGTCCACCTATTCTTATGTGTATGATATTAGATGTACATGTATGAATAGGTGGACCTAATCTCGGTCCAATTTATTTTTTTCTTTTTTTAATTCTGAAAATTTTCGAGACTCGAATCTATCTAAACCTCATCTCGAATAATAGGAAAAACTTTACAAATATACCTGGCAATCCAAACATCTGCAATGATCACTCATTTTGCAAGTTATGCCCCACTGCTTTGCCATCGCCTTGTAGAATTCTTTGCTCGATTTATGAAGTATTTTCTTGGCTTTTCTGTCCCCACCTCTTTGACCGCCACTGCCATCATCACCTCCATCACCATCTTCAGCGTCCTCCGTACTTTTTTCGTTACTGGGAATCTGCTTTTCCATATTTCCCTCCTTTGTAGAGCCTTTTCCTTCTCGTAGAGCAATGGCCGATGATTCCATTCGTGTCTAAATAATAATATTTTTATAATTGAGAAAAAAGGAAAAGTGATAGGATAAGGGCAAAAAATATTGAACTTCGGGATGCCGAAATTCCGAATTTGTCATTAATAAGAAATTATGTGAAGCGATATTTTATACGCGTGAGTGAAATGCTTTGATAGAATGCAGCCTGTGACAAGTGATCGCTACTGGCTATAGCTGTACGTATGACGCGACTATTTGTTACAATGCGATGTATGGACAACGTGGCGCGAATTATCACACAGCGGATCATAGGTAACTACACAGTCCACGTGTATATCGTTAATCCCGCGCGTTATATTTTCCATCGGTGAACTGTCATGGATATCGACCTCGCTTCGGGCCGCATGTTTTGTATTCCGCGATATACCCCAGGTAGAATTATTCGATATATTCGTAGGATTGCTATGCGTATAATCCTTGAAACTGAATTCGGATCGCGTAAACAGTTCTCGATTGACGCAATCGAGAATGTCGACTATATTATTTTTTAGTCGTCCCATATGGTATATAATCCGTATCGAGAACGATCAATTAAATTTCCATCCGAGATATGGCGCACTCACCTCTTCGAGAACGTGTTCGTACGAGGGTGGAGGTGAGCTGGGAATTGTTTGCTCGTTTCTAACCGACAAACAATTCTTGTCCGTTTCCGTCTCGGGTGCATCCGCAAACTCGTCTGTACCTGACGGCAACGACTGATTAATTTGCCGCTGCTGTTCCTCGGATTCCACGCTGTTGCTGCGACTATCGCCGGAACTGCGCGATTTCAGCATCTTCGAGAAACGGAGCTTGAACGGCGCCAGCTTGACGAATTTCTTCGTTCTCGTGGCCTACGAAGAGGACGAGTTTTCATTTGCGAATTAATCCGCGAGATGAATTTTTCAACAAGTCATTTTGCAAAAGTAACGAGCATATTCGAGGATTCGCGGATATAAAGTGAAATGTTTGTTTCTACATTTTATAGAAGCCAATTTTTAAAATAATAGTTGCACAAGTCTGCGGTATTTAATATGAGAATTTATGTAAACAACACGTTGAAAAGAAAGAAGTAAGAGATATGTTAACTTTAATGAAAAAAAAAAAAAAAAAAAAAAGAATTTTGTAATAATTGACAAGAATGCAAGATCCGAGTAGAATAGCCAAAAAAATAAAATAAAAAAAAAATTGGAAATCAATACGCGCGCGGACCGGAGATGTAAAATGGAGGAGAAAAATGAAAACTTCGTTTTTGATTGATAACAACTTGAAATTTTTCAACTTGAAGTTTGAAATAGGTGACTCAGCTCGGAACGAGAACTTTACTCTACACCCGCGAGATCACGCAACTGCACCGGATGCATCTGTCGTTGACCTACTGACCGAGTTTGCGGATATTGGCGGTCGACGTACCGCCGCCACTCGACTTGGTGCATTTGCGGCCGACTTTATAGACGCGAAGCTTACCCCGCCCTTAAGCTCCTTTCGGAAAGGAGAGGTCGATGGAATCGAGGACGAGCCCGAACGATGATTTTGGCACGTTGTGCCGCTCGATATTATCATTTCGATTTGATGCTGCGCGACGCGTGAAAATAATATTTGCCATCGCCGTTAGTTTTCTGCTTCAAATAAAATATAAAATCAACTTTCGGAATTACTATTAAAACATTATTAATAAGATCGTGTGCGCACATTGATATTTCAATCCAAACTGAATTTGTTGGAGCCGTTGTTAATTAACTGAATTTCATTATTGAACGTGATGGATGAAGGATAATAAGATTCCGAATTTCATGTTGCAAGTTTCCGATAAACACAGAAGATTGAAGTGCTAATCTTCATCGTCATGTTGGAGTGAAACCATCAGATAAATCGATAAGCTAATAAAGACTGAACTAGAAATCATCCATCGCATCTCTCCCGTAAACGAAGTAAGTTCTACTTAAGGTCAGGCCTCCTATCGATGTTCAAATTGTGTCACCGGATTCTTGCGGCTGACAAAGTCAAGAACAATAGTGCAGACTGTTTTCCGATACGTATTCGCAAGTGGAACAAACCTATTTGCGGCCGGACGTGTCGAGATGCCATGAACGGCAACTGTTGTTGAGATTTGGCGAGTGACGGAGATCATTCGGCATTTTGAACAGTATCGTTCCTTGCAACGGAATTGCATCTCTCGAAATAATCTTTTTCCTTTCGTTCATGCACGTGGAGACATAACGCTAGAATTACAATTCTTAGCGTGATTGCGAAGAAAGTACGAAGACCATCGCGCTTGAACAAAAGATAACGAGAGCTTAAAAGTATTCGAGAACTTGAGGAAGCTACGCTTCTCAAACTTAACTTTAACAGAGGATTAAGAAAATTTAACGGAAGTTTTGTATCAGTTACAGCGGGAATAAAGAAACTTGCATATTTCATTCTGTATAATCAATTAATTCCGAAGATATTTAATTATCAAAAATATTTAATTTAATACAGAAAACTCCGTCGCACGCGTGGAACACAACCAAGTTTTAATCGGAATGTGAAATGTAACTCGTGCAAACAAACAGGCGAGCGTAAAACTCTGATGAAAAATTCCATCTGGACAGAAATCACTGCTCAACGGATAAGATAGACGGATAGGGCGACGTTTTATCGTACAAATGAAACAGGCGACAAAGTAGGTTGCATCGTTCGGTGAGAGAGGTGAGAATCCACGCGTTTTCATCCACCCTCTCGCTCCTTTCTTTCCCTCCCCCTTCCCCTCCCCCTCTCCCTTCTCCTGCGCAGGACTGGACGGCGTGTCAGTGGCCCGAGCTAGTACCAACGCACTCCCATCCTGGGCCAACACCTCTCGTCCTAGTTTCCTTCTCGCTTGGCTTCATCCACCCCTTGCCACTTTCATCCCTGTCCAGGGGGTACCTATTCAACCGATCCCTCTCTCTCCCTCTTTACTTGGCAATCTCTATATGTGTATATCTAGGAGTCGCGTCTGTCTTCCGCTCGGTGCATTTTCACTCGTTTCTCTGTTTTCTCGTTCCATTACGGTAACTCCGCGTGTTTACATCTCAGTTTTGCTAGATGCGTGTTTGTAAGTGCGCAATATTCTAGCTTGTATTTTCCTTTTCTTTACTTTTTTTTTTTCATACAGTTTGGTTGGCGTTTCTGAAGAAAATTGCGAGAAGAATGCTACTTATGTTTAGTAATTTACAATCAATCTTTTCTCAAAAACGTCTAGCAATTTGATTTATTAAGATAAAGAATTTGAGTCAATCGTTGCTAAATAATCCATTGTGAAATAATATTAATTCTTATCGGTATTCTAGTGAACATTTTCTTCAACTATGATGTGAAAAATTGTTTATAACAAATGTTTTTCACACAATTTTAAATTACATAATCTTATTCCTCGGATTTTGACTTTGAAAATGAAAAAAACAAATTGTTACGTTAATTTTAAGCAAATATATATATTAATTTAAAATACTAGATTCATTAATACTATAATAAAGAAATTTCGACACAAATACTGAATTAGGATTAACGAAAGAAATATATTACAGTTAACAAATCTTTTTATTAATACCGCTGTTTCTCAAATGGATAGTTATTCATTGCTATTGTATTATATTGTCATGAGATGTAAATACGAGGTTGCAAGTTTTATAAGAAAAAATGTGAATTATTTGAAAAATCATAGCGGGCAACGTGTATTGTGCGATCTTATTAAAACTTTTTCAAGTAGCAGAGAATGTCAGGATCTTATGAATATTCCATCAAGCGCAAATCGAAGAGTAATTTATAAAGATGATTACTGTTCGTCTGTTGTATAATGATTAATCGACATCACCTTCCGGTTGTAATGTATCAAATAGAGAAATGCGAGAAAGGATTTATCTGTCAGTTTCTCCCAATCCTACGCGCACGTCCTTGTCAAACCTCTCTTGTAAACGAGGTCTCTGGTTTTAAAGGCCCTAAAGGGACATTTACGAGAATCGAAATAGAAAGCAGGAGTTTCAGGGCCGAAAAAAAAGTGGCGTGACTCGTTAATATAATGGAATTATTTCATTTGTTTAGCGTCAACATATAAGCGTTATATATAAACGTTCCATTATTTCTTGGCATTATTATTTCCTGGCACGCCAGAAGCAATACAGTTAACGCTTTGACGTAGCATAAAAGTCGTTTGGAACGAATGCGCAGTTTGAATTCCCATGGGAAGTCCCGATCGAGTTGGGTTTTCAACGCGGATCGTATTTTGTAAGAGATAATTGTGTCGCCGGCGGCGATGGAATGCCAGTGACATCCGATTGTAAAATTTTTAGTGGATTTGGGTCATTCGGTGTCCTAGGTTCAACGGTGCATTAATGACAGCTGTGCAGTGCAAGTGAAATATCGCACTCGGGATATTTTAAAACTTCCATGTGACAGTACTAATAATTCATTCCTTATTCAACCCACATACTACAAATTCGATATACGAATAGTAATTTTTTTTTTTTTATCAAAATGCGAAGGTTTCTCGGAAAGTAAGTGGACATTTCTCATCGTTAAATGGAGAATACACATTATGTGTAATGGAGAATTCATATGTACGATGGCAGATATTTGACATTATTCGATGCAGAAACATGCTTTCTGCAGATTCTAACGAGATTTTTCTTTCTGAAAAACGAATCTTTCTATTGAAAATATCAGATATCACACATCGAACATCGGATGTACCGGGAGCCATTCATAATAATCCCTATTAACAGTCACCTCGATGGATGGTCCTCTAAAATATCAACGTCTCATATGTTTCCAACAAGCAACAAATATCGCAAACTGTTCTGAAACAATCGAACGATGCTTGACATTGTTAGACGTTACGCCATTGCTCGCCACATCATTTACCTATGTCTCGCTCATCGATGAAACATATACTCTCTATTGAAACTTTTCGCGTCTCCGGACTGTAGGGTGTCGAGAACACGCTGACGTAATATGTTAACAAATGGAAACAATTGTAACCGCATAAGTTACATGATCGATCGCGAAGCCAAGTGAATATTGTGTTTGAAAATGGCCGTCTCTATTATAGCTCTATTAGAAATTTAGCTATTTTATAGTGAAATATAAAATGCTAATTCTTTATTTTTAATTAGCCTATTTAATTGAAACAAGCGTTTTCATTTTTAAAACTTAAATTTTGTTATAAACATTATCATCATCATTTTAGGGATAAATGGAAAAAAGTGATGAAAAATTAAATAGTAATAAATTTTTTCTCTACAGCATATAATACAACACAAATAGATATAAAATACAATGAAAAAATAGATAAAATCAATTTTTTTCAATTTAAAATTGTATGTTAATGTTTAATGTTTAAAATAGTAATTATTCTAAAAGTATATAATCTTTAGGTATGAGATTATATAATAATTATAATAATAATTTCTGAAAATCATTAAAAATCTTTGCA
This sequence comes from Acromyrmex echinatior, assembly GCF_024713525.1. Lineage (NCBI taxonomy): Eukaryota > Metazoa > Arthropoda > Insecta > Hymenoptera > Formicidae > Acromyrmex > Acromyrmex echinatior. Next base: position 12,192,240 of record NC_141852.1, on the reverse strand, counting down.
AAAATTTTTGCAAATGAAGAATATTTAGACAAAGATTTAAATAAGTTTCCTTTTTTGTTCAATGCAAATTTGAAGATACTATTCATTATCATCATATATATAAATTATGCTTCAACATCAATTAAAGTTCATCCAACCATAAATTTCTTAAGAATACAACGCATTTAAATTGAAGCAGATAGTGAACGTATGAATAATAAATGTGACAAAGTAATAAAAAAGAAAGTCGTTAAAGCGTCTCAGAAGAGTGATAAAAGCCGGCCATTAAAGCTGACCATCAAATTAGAGGAAACTTTTACGATGTTTTATCAGTCAGACGAATAAATTTATGCAATTTTGTGTTATTTGCGCGACGTAAACAGAAATGCCGCGGCGATCGTATTAATTATAAAATATTGACAGAATTGTAAATACTGTAACTGTCGTAGTGTATACTTTTCTGAAGAAACTGATCAATTTTGTCTCTCCAATCAATTTTGTCGCAATTTTGACTATCAAAGAGTATAAAGAAAGATATCTCTTGGTGAAATCGGATACACATCGTCATCAAAGGATTCCAGGGAGAAAAATCTACGAGATCCAGTATCAAGCAAGATGATGACTTGATGGCATCCCTTCAATAAGATTTGCTTCTTTCAACAATATTTGGAAAAATTCTATGTAGAATACGATTTCAAGAGTGTGCTTTAATTATTTCGATCAAAGTATGAACTGGAATTATAATAATTTTCAAAATCACAAAGAAATATTTACCAAAACCATTTTTTAATAAATCAAATTTTTTTCTATATTTTATATGTATTCATATGCAGGAAAGCACTAAAAAAAGAAAATAGTAATTTCTCTCAGATAAAAATAAATAAAGAAATGCACAACAAAATTTTTTTTGCGTATCGTAAGTTTCGAGAAAAATAATTTGAGAACTTAAAATGTTAATGATATTAATCAATACATAAAATTATATTAATATTTAATAAAGACATTTATGAATTATCTTAAAAATCTAATACATATCTCATCGTAACTTGATGACAGTCGAGAAATATCACAAATTCGATGTATTGACGGTGGGACTCTTTTAGTATGTATATATATTTTATTTGGATTGATTCCATATTATTTTTGAGTAAAAATTATCACTCTTTTTCGAGAAGTGAAATATTTTCACTCTTCTCCAAAAATAGCTGCATTTTCATTTTCTTGAAGTGAGATTTCACTCCAAGAAATTTAAAGAATATATGTATTCTTTTCTTAAATAAAAAATTCATCCCAAACAAGAATGTAGAAATTTTTTATTAATTATTATGTCAAGATATCCGTATAGAATCTTTGATGCACCACTCGTATTATACTATTCTACATCGTACGTGTCGAGAATACATATCGAGGATGCATTACCGCTTGTAATTGGATATCTCGGTGAAAAGCACGTCAAGGTTTCTCGCGAGATGCTTTCGATCGCTTCGGACTGAAAAGTTTGCGAGTCATTCGAATTTCTGACTACACTTTCGTCGTTGTCACAACGTGTCACCGTATGACACTTTTTGACGTTCGTAGAAAAAAACCTCTACGTCGAGTGATTATCTACGTATTATGTGTATACAAGGCGTAACGTTAGTTCCACGATAGTTTTTAATCTTAATTTACGAAAGAATCTTTTTATTAACAATCTTCTTTATAAATAAAAATAAATCCCATATTTTTATACATTAGTACAAAACAAATTTTCAAATGTTCACGTCAGGAGCAATTTACTTACAGCTTGGTAAAGCAAATGAAATATGCGAACCGATTAATTTTAATTTATTTTGGATATGTGACCCAATTTCAGACAGCGACTCTTAATACCTAATTCTGCATAAGCTTGCAGCTGCGTTCGCTAGTAAATCTTAATTCATTAACAAGATCAATATTTCTGAACGAATTTGCAATTAGAGAAAAAGCGTTTTTGATACACCCCATATATTTCCACGCGAGATTGTATTTGCCGTTGTAAGTCAATACTGTGAGGGCGAAGAAGACGAAGTTTGCGTCCCTTATTGATGGTTAGATGAGTAAGATGTCTGCTACTATTTATTATTTATTTAGGTCAAGTTTGTGCGTATTTCTTAACGAAACAAAATATTATAACTCTAAACAAGAACCTTAATCGCTATCTTACTGAGGCATGAAACTCTCATAAAAGTATTGAAAATGCGAACATTACGAGCTAACAGGATATCGACAGACGAACTAAATTAGCTTTTTGTCGCACGTGTCCTCAACAATATCATAACTTCGTGTCTGTATGTGCGTGTAACATTGTCTTTTATTACATTTTATATTAAGAAACTGTAAAATATAATGAAACGTTTAAGATCTCTAACTTTTCCAAGACATTGGCTCTTTGGATCATAACGTCCAAGATGTTTGCCACTTATTGTTTGACGTGGGTGATAACGAGGAAATGTTCACGACGTTATCAATCCCCCTTGACGCGACATCTCGTGGGCGATATACAATTGGCGAGTGGATAACGCCAGAGCAGAATGATCACTTCCGGGAAGGGACAGTGCGTGGGAGGTGATAGCGCACGGATGCAGTTGAAGGGTGCAAACAGGGTGCAAGCATGTATATCGAACGATATGGCACGTAGACGATGAGATGTCGGGAGTGTCTTTAGGGCGCAAGAATACACGCACGTTATGTCAAAATATTCTCCTCTCCGCCATCATTTTATTGATCGCCGATGTAGACACGCGTCTCGAAACACCGACGCAATTGTACATACAAGGATATGGGGATATACACGACGTACACGCGCACACGCATGCACACACACACACACACATACACGCGCGCGCGCGCGCGCACACACACACACACACACACACACCATGCAGGGCAGCTGTACCTTGTCGGATAACATTCGTTCCGTTCAACGCGAATATTTCGTTTCGTATTCCGGGATAGATTTTTATATTCACGAATGTGCATTGACGCGGGATTTTTGTCACTACCCTTTATACTCACGTGATTTTTTCGCTTGCGCGAATCGCTGCTTTTTCTTGGTAACAGACGTGGCACAGATATCCGGATGCGTGATGACTCGTGCGGAGTATCAGACGGCGACAGCCATGTTGGCAAGGGTGTAGCGCCCCTAACCAGCCTGCCTAGAAGTACAAGTTCTCTCTTCTCTCTTCTCTCCTTTCGTATCCATCGCCTCCGCCCCATCCACCTACTCTCCCCCTGTTACACTCAATGAAATTTTTGATGCGCGAATTATTAATCAATCGAGAAACTTAGTTCAATAAACGTACCGTAAAATAAGATAATACAGAATCAATCTCGGAAACGTCGAATGTTTCTTCGATCGCAATTTTTACGGCCAATACAGGGATAATAATTTTTTTTAACAAGGAATCTTGAAGGCGATAACAATTTTTTTATTTTTAATATCACTTATTTTTAACTAAATTTTTAATTTAGATTTTATTATATAATAAATTCTAATTCCAATTAAGATTATTATTTTTTATTATTATTTATTATTTACTTTTTCTTTCTTAAAAGTTAATCAGATATATTTTATTTATTTTATGCGCTTCTATTTTGCTGGAAAGAAATCGATTGTACATTGACTAAAAGAATCTTAGTGAAAACAATATCCGGTGATTTTAAAACCCTTTGTATACATTTTTAAAATATTTTCTTATGTAATTTTATTAACTTTTATAATAATAATAATAATAATGAAAAGTTTGCAATTATCTTAAATAAAGTTTGTATAGTACGGAAGAAACTTTTATATAGCTCTTTTTTTATATTTTGATGTGACTTCTACTTTTTCTTTTTCACGATTACTATAAAAAGAAATTACTATAAAAGAGTCGCTTTCACGATTGAAAGACGCTTCTTACAAAATTCTTCTTGATAAATGCGAGAGTCTTATAGGGGAAAGATAAATCCCTAAATCTCTCTTTAGATGTGTAGTTATGCATTACTGTAGAGAGGTGCTTGCCGCGGGAGACGTTAGAATTCGACCTTCCTTTTGCCTTTTCACAGAAACGATGAGATATCGGTTATGGAAGATAAGGAAACCGTTTCGATTTATATTGGTCTTCCCCGCAATGGCCGACTCGTCGTTCTCACTATTTTTATCTGTTGCCTCGCCAGTTTACCCCGCCAATGGCTCCTCGGAATTTTTCCTCTTATCATGTAATCAGATTCAAAATTTCTGAATGGATCCATGACCTGCCGCGTCAAGACTCCTCTTTGCTTGAGATCTCAGAGGATCTCTTGAAGGAGAATATTTTAATTAAAAATTTACAACAGACGGGTACTCATTACACCGATAATGGCAAGAATCAAGTTGTCGGATTGTTTCGCTGATGAGTAGTAACTGCAAATGAAAGAATAATTGCTTCTATCATTCGTGAGCTGGCACTTGCGACATGTTTAAATATAGGATGTTTAGAATCATTTGTATGGTTAACTGGATGTCATCATGAAACTTTTTATAAGAAAGTTTTATATTAAACTTTGTAATAAAACTTTAAACTCAAATTTCATAAAAGTAAAATCTAATTATGTGAAATCTCTAACTACAAGTTATTTGTATTTGATGACACGAAATATACTTTAGGAGTAGAAAATTTATAGATGTTGTATACGAATAAAAACACAGAAATAAATGTGTGAGAAAAAGACGCATGGTCCATTCGTCACGTTATCATTGCGAAGCATTAATATTTCATAAAAATACCAAAGGCTATCATCTTCTCCATTGCTCCAATTATATTGTATTGAGACTAAACTGATTAGATTAGATTAGTTAATATCTTGAAATTGTTGGCCATTACTTCTATTTCTTATTATTGAGTTTTCCAATTATTAATTAGTTGACTAAAACGTTACATTGAAACTTCAAGTGTATCACTAAGTGTAGCATAAGAAAGGAAATATTAAAGTAATATTTTTTTGTGTAAAATAGTGTATAAATTTTTCGACAAGAGTACATAGTCGGCGCCGTTTTTTTAATTTTTTTTTTTTTTATTAGGACATGCACAACACCGAGAGCAAACTGCTGCAAAACATCACTGCTGAAAAATCGTTAAAATCCAAATCCTCGATATATTGTCCTCATTGCGCCAGGGGAAAAAAAAGAAGAAGCGACAGCAGAAACCCGAACGGTTTTCGTACCGCTCGTTTCCGTGCGAATTTTTATCGTTATCAACGTCGTTTTTTATCTTCGTTAGGTATATATTTTTCTTTTTCTCAGCCAGATCACCATCGCGCGATAACGCAATCACTTGCGTGTCACGCAGGAATAGAAGGTCGTCAAGATGAAGCACGCAAAATCGCTCTTCTCCCTGGCGAATTCTCGTTTTTGCTTTTTCGCCGAATTATTAATGAAGCACTCAAAAACAGGATAATAAAGTTATAAACTTGAATTGTTAATCACGCACGCTAACCTTGATACATGTACGATTCTTCACTGCCGGTCTCAGTAATGAGTGTAATCAAGCGCAAGATAATCAACTCACTTTTGTGTGCATTAAATTAATACACTAATAATATATAACTTTCAATGTATATTAATGAGATAAATTAAGTTGAAATGCGATATTTCGTACAGGAAATTGATCTTTATAGTTTGATGTGCAACGAAATATATATCTCTAGAAAAAATAGTGTTGGTTTCTTAATATTGAAAATTTGAATTTTTGAACAATAAATATTACTTTTATTCGAGGTATTTTAATTTTGGCATGTTGCTCGTCGAAGAATTATAACAATACAACCTTCAGCTATCAGGAATATCATTGCCAAATGGTGAATATCGCGTCACGAGTTTCAAATCCTAATTAGCACGGAGAATTTCAGTCGGGAGTATGAATACCGAAATAACGATCATACCAATGACGAGCAAATAGTGGTTGAAGCATATCGACGATAAACATGGGTCTAAGCATCCTGAGATCGCATTTCAGAAAACGCTGATTTCAGAAAAGGCGAATCGATCGCGAGAATATCTCTCCCCGTAGGGATCTTTTTCCACTTACGATAAATTTTGTTATTGGAACCTTGTTACTGGAATTAATAGTTATTGATTAGTGAAATGTACCATCAAGAAGTATTCAAAGAAGTCTTACATACGTTTCGAATATATTCCACCAATATTTTCACTAAAAAGAGTGGTTTCTGTAAAAGTTCGAAAAAAATTTTTGTCAGTTTTATTTGATAGCGGTTTCTCGATAGACCATTTTATTTTTGTAATCAATAACTGCCTTTTTTGCTGTTTTTGAAATTTTAATGTTTAAAACTTTTTGGAAAAACATCAGAATTTTTCTATGTAAATCGATAACTGTGGGTACAGCGAATAAGAATATAAAATTTATTTTTTATTTCAGATTACTTTAGTCACTATCTAACTTAAATTTTATATAAATGTTACTTTTAGAATTAGTAACTTCAATATTTTTTTAAATATTTTGATATGTTATATAAAAATAATTAATGTAATATTTAATTAAAATATAGAAATTCCATTATTTTAATTTTCAAATATAATTTAAAATTGACCTATTTTTTTTATTTCAGTTATCCTATATTTTTATGAAATATACCGACGATGTATTTCATAAAGATATAATAAATGTCGCTTAAATCATGTCGCGTAAATGAATAAGGTCGCTTGGAAATCGGATAGTTTTTCATCAGATTTTATCAGTTGCATTACGAGTTTCTATATTCCTGAAATTTTCTCGATCCTTGTTATTGCATTCGTTGATTTCCTCAATTCTCATATTGCTCAAATTTAATTTCATTGTAACTTTCATTGCATGATATAACCGTACTGCAGTTTGTGAGTTTTGTGCCACTAGTACTTTCTAAAGGGTAGTATTTATTTCGAACAAAATATCTCAAGTATCCTTCACTCTTTTTGCCCTCTCTCTGCCACGAGGCTTTTGGCTGCGCTTGAGAGATAATACTATCTTCAGAACCGATCACAGTATATACGTTTTCAATTCTTATTAAAAGTAATATGGAACAAAAAAAGCAACATTTCCTAGGCTTTATATAATTTGAAACTGATTTGTATTATTATTTGTTGATTTTGAGTTAAATATTTGACTAGAAGTTTGAAATTTCCAAATGGATATTATTTGAGAACTTTACTCATAAATAATTAAGAGATTTCTTGTTTAATGCAAATTTTTACATATTATTTAATTCGATAAAACAAAAACGATGTAATAACAGTTGTTTAAATATTAAACAACTTGATGAATCGGAAATAGAAATCGAGCAGAATCTGCTGCCAATTTTTCTTCAAAGTGATTTGTTTAAAAAGTAATATTCTTTTTCTTACTCTCTCATTTTTTAAATCACGCATTACATTTCGAAACGCGCGAGCGTGTTCAATCGTTACTAGCCTGATAATTTTCCTAATTCATCCTAAAAGCAATTTCTTGAAAATTGATGGTTTCAATATACTCAAGGGAGAATTTGAAAACCTCTTCTTCTGGAAAGTTTCAACTTTTCAAAAAAAGAGAGAGTAGTAACACAAACTATATTTGTGCGCCACATCATGTGGGAAAAAAATTTCTGAATCTGAAAGCGCGCTTCTCTCGCGAGATAGCTCGCGGCGTTTTCCTGTTTCGCGCTTTTCCTGGAGTGCTTTTCGCGAGCGCTGGCGAAGAGCGAAGCGCGCGCCACAGTCAGTAAATCGATGCGAGGGAGACGACGCGATCCTCACCCTCTGTTCCGCCTCTGCCACCACCACCGCTGCTACCACCCTCGCCACCTTCTCTCTCTTCGGTAATTTAAGCTCCGACTCGGTTCAGCTGAGTTCAGTCGCGCCACTTGGCCGTTGCGATTCGCGTGTCGTTGCAAGCTAGAGGAAGCTCTCTCGTTCGCGCGCGATTTCGAGATTACCTTTTCTTTTTTTATCTAAATTTCCAGCTGCCATCTTTTGCTTTTATTTATTTTTCTTTCTCTCTCAAACCTTCTTCTCTGAAGAAGTACGTGAGGTGTACACACGTATTGTACAGGAAAGGAGAAGACAGAGAAGAGTGCTGTAAGCCTTCGATGTTTCTTTTCGTGGAGGTCCAAAGTTCCCACAAGGTAAATAGATATAGTAAACTAGATATAGTAAACGTATCGTATAATTGATACATCGATTGATAGATTTCTAGATTGGAAACGATTCAATGAGCAATTAATAGCGATTTCTTTTAAATGGGATCTTTTTAGCTAATGGTTTATTCTGATAATATTTGATGCTAGTACTTCACTTCGTTCACGAGCGCGGCTGAGACCACGTTATTTTAGAAATATTCTGTATATCTTTATTATTTAGAACTTGATTATTTAGTTTAAATTAAATATTGGAAACCATGTAAATTTAGAGCGCTTGAAATTTATATTGCCATGCATTTATATTGCATTGTTAAATTGCGTTATATTTTAATCATTGTAGTTTTATATAATATTATTAACACACACACACACACACACACACACACACACACACATATAAATTAAAATATATTTAAAAATGACAATATTTTACAAGAAATATGTACTGTAGCCACTAAATGTCCTTTTCGAACTCATGCAATTTTTATATACGTATATTTCAAATATATTTTCTTTAAAATTATTGTTTTTTCAAAAACATTAGAATCATTTTCTCTTAAATTAACTCTATTTTTCATTTTAAATAACCTATTCAATATATTATGCATGTATACATACGAAATCATATACGAGACAGTTACTGATGATGATTGTTAAGTTAAAACATAAAATTGGTATAATAACAGAGTAATCAAATTATCGGATAAAAGCCGAAATTATCATCTTCATTAAGAATAGTGAAATTCACGGCGACCATCAAATATAGCTGTCTCTTTTAAAACATCGATCTCGTTTCCCACGAGGAAAGAGCGCGAAACTTTCATATCGACGGTAACATCGTCGGCACGCACACCAGTAAACCGAGAATCAACGATGTTCTCTTAGCTCCTGATTGGAGCGTCGATTGCAATCACGTAGAAGGCAACGTGTTTAAAGTTCTCACTTACTGTACGTGCCTGCTCATACGCATTGAATGAAGGTATTTATAGCATTTGTGGTCGTATATCCCAATTGCAATTTGTTCTCGAGCACGATAAATTAATGTAACAGTGAGAAAAAATGTAAAACTACATGTAGTGAATGAAGACGAGTATTAAAGAAAGTAATCTTTGTTTGGGCGAGATTTAATATACAAGAATCGTTTCCTGATGTACACATTATATTAATCAGTCACATTTGACATTAGCACGTTCAAAATGCTGACTCCTTTGCCTATCATTATATCCAACCGTGATTAACGGGTGGCTCTGAATAATTACTGATATAACAATCAGAATTAGAGCGGTTCTCTAATTAAAATTGTAGCCATACGATATTAAACATCTCTTGCGCGCATATTAAATTATGAAATTTAAATTGGATAAAAGAGTTATGTTCTCTTCGGTTGGAGAGACAGGAAAAAGAATAATATCACTATTGCAGTTTAATGTCGTTACTGCAATTGTGATTACAACTGTAAGCATTGCCATCCGTTATCGTAGAGCGATATATTATCGATGGCGAAGGAGTGCATGACGTTCAAAGAGTGTACATTGCTCAGCTAGGTACCCTTTTAACGGCATACGTCAGCTGCGGAGGAGCACTCGGATCAACTCAACGACCTGAATGTGAGCGACAAAAAGCGACCTCTTAATTAATCACGCTAATTCCTCGAGTGAATAAGGGATGATCGTGGCAATTTTTCTTCTCCTATCGTCGCACTTTGTTCGGTCGCTCCGGACAAAGTTTAGGCACCCGTTCGCGTTTCTATTTGAAGTTTGTTAAGGCTTGATTCCGAAGCTCGAGAACACACCTCGGGAATTTCATCCGCGAACAATTTCAATTCAGTCAGGAATTCCATCGTGAGCCCTCCAGGTAGCATTGGAAGAAGGGTTCGGCTTCATCCGATAACACGCTCGTATAAATTAATTCCTCGCGAGATGAAAGGTTTTCGTGAGTTGCGGAATTATACGGCATTTCGAGCCTCGATTTACCACAGCCTCGGAACTTTGCCGTTTGTCGAATTCGTGGCGAGCAAGTTCGTTCGGATGAAAAGTTTGCTTACCGCCGGTGCGTAATACGTTAGCTCTTTCGTAATTTGTATTATATTTCGTCCAGTTACTTCTAAAAAAAACAGAAGTATATATATATATATATATATATATATGTATATTTGAATAAATGACAAACTTACTTATTGGCAATATACATGATCACTAATAAGAGACAAATTTGTCATTTATATATATATATAAATGTATGTATAATAAATAACTAATTTTTAATTTTCATTTAAGAAAATGATAATTAGGCACACATACACACATACATTTATATATTTATATATATATATAAATTAATTAAATAAATATATATATATATATATATATATATATATATATATTACATACATATATTTTCACTCACAAATGTACACTATTCCAAAAAATTAAGAGATCCCTCTCTCTCCTTCAAAAATAGGCAATTTTTAAGAGAGTAATTTTGTTAAAAATAATTATAATGAAATGATTCAAAAAATAGATTAAAGCTTGAAATTTTTACTTTTTAGACCAGTAATTTGGATAATGATCTGACTGATTTTTTACGGAGCTAAATAAATAAATGGAAATCTAGTACTTCTAGTACTTTTTTTTTTATACTAATAATATGCATTTTGTGTAATTTTTTCATTAGGAGAAAAGAAAGAAAAAAATAATGTGTATAATGAAAAAGTGTTGAATAAAACAAAAAAGCGAGTGTTATCTCAGAGTCTTAGAGAATCTAATTTTTTTTCCGTAAATCGAGATAAAAATATATCGATATATATCTTATGACATTTTATAATTTCTTTTGAAATTTAACAAAAATGTCAATATTGTTTTTCTACATTTACAAAAAAATATCACGCTTGACATTTTCACTGTATTAAAGAATTATCTTTTATTAAGTAATTATTGAATTTACTCGATATCGGAAAGAAATTTATGTGAAATGTAACAGAGATATAAAGTGTTATATATATATTGCGTATTTTTCTGTATTTCTGTATTTCTAGGAAGAGAGAGAAAAGAAAAAATATGTCTGTAAACTTAATTATTGGATCAGCGTACAATTATGATAATATAAAATATTTATAATACTTTCCATCATTTGAATAATTTTTGACAATGTATTCGCCATAGGAAGGATCTCAACACAGTTGCTGCCGGCGCGGTAAGAATTTAAATGAACGCCCAGGAGACGTACACCCGTCAGTACTCCAAGGGGTTAAGTCCCTTCGACTTTCGTATTAAATCTTGCGCGGTAGGCGAACATACATCAAAAATGAACGTGAATAAATTTCACAACCCGAGGGATCTACCTTTCCACTTGAAACATATCCTTTGCGAATTTACTAAATTTGAAAAATAGAAGTTTTAATGTCTGTGATTTTTAACAATAATACAATTCGTTAAATTATCTATTATCGGTGATATACATAATCAGAAAGGAATAGTGATTTTGTATGAGAATGGAAATTTGAGAATAAAATTTTACATATATTAAATTTCATTTTTAATAAAATCAATCTTGAAATAAAAAAATTACTATCTGTCATATTGAAATTTATATAATTTATAATTTGTTGACATAAATTTTTCAACGCTATTGAAACATAAAAAAATTTTATATTTTTATATTCATTTAATTTTATATTCATTTTGTTTATAAAATAATAAATAAAACTTTTCATATTATCAATTAAGAATAATATGAATTACAGCTCAATATGAATAAAATTCAATTAATATACAATAAGAGCTATTAGAGCCTAACAAGATAACGTATGCTATAATTAAAATACTTTATTACATTTCATATAAATAATATTCAAATGTTTCGACCTTTTTTTTTAATGGTCCTCTTCAGTGCAAACGTATACGTATATATGACATACATTTGTGAAATGTCACACAATAATTATTGATTGGAAAATCGATAAATTGAAGAATCTAGTACAATAATGGTCATATCATATTGATAATTAATCAATATGGTTATTCGACCATAATTCTTAGTTGTCGTTTCTACCGAAAATATTGAAAATTCTGTTAAGCATGATAGTACTGTGACAAGTGAAGTTAAATCAAAGGACATCAGGATCAGTATATAATTATGTCACTATAGGTTTAAGTATAAATATAATAATTTATACATATTTAACATATGTAAGTTTTGTATATATTCAATTCTGAAAAGGACCGAAAAAGGTCGAAACGTTTGAACGTTGTTTATATGAAATGTAATAAAGCATTATAATTATAGCATACGTTATTTTATTAGGCTCTAATAGCCCTTATTGTATATTAATTGAATTTTTCATATTCTGTTTAAATAAAAAAAAGTATTATAATATTTGCGTTACTACAAGTTATCTTTTAAATTAAAATTATTTTCATATATATATATATATACATTTAAATAATATTAAAAAATTTTACGTTACAATTTAATGTTTTCTATTTATTTTTTCATGCAAAATAAGTTCTTTCTCACGGTCGCATAACGTTCTCGAAAGAATTCTGCCGCCATACCTATCGAAGATTTCTTCGCTCTACTCACTCATACACTCCGTGAATCATCGCAAATGTTATAAATCGGTTCGATGGAATCGCGAGGGAAAAGACGATGCGGAAAAGAATCGGACGGATGCATCGGAAAAAAGAAAGAGCCGTATCTTGAAATTTATTCCGGTTTCCGACGTTTCTGTGCCATTTCCATGGTCCGCGCACCGGAACCTTCTGAAAGGCTTTTATCCGAGTATTGGCTGAAATTTCGCGGAACGCAGATTCGATTTAAGTGCCAGACGCGCGAATACGGCGACATATCTTCATCTGACACGGAACAGATATGTGCGTGTGCGTTGCATGAGTGATACGCATGTGCGTAGCTAAGTTTTCTTTTACGTAGAATCGACGAAAAGGAGAAAAGGGGCCCTAATTTTTGGCCCTAAAAGACGTAAGTAAAAGAAACATGATTTTTGTAGATTTTGGCTTTCTCAATATACAATAAAATTAAAAAATTTGTGACTTTTTTAATTTTTGAAATGATCTCCAAACGCTACGAACTTTCTAATAATTTTATCTAATATTTTATACTCAGGGGGTCAAAATCTACAAAAAAATACTATCCCTTTACTTATATCTTTTTTAGGCAAAATTGATCCCCTCTAATATCTTCTTTAGGAGATCAAATACATTTTAGCAATGATTTGATTTAAATATTTCATTTAGATATTATCTCTTTCAATTTCGAAAGAATTTATTCTGTATTTGTGAATCAGCGTTTCTTGGCTGGTTATACCGCGATTTACTGGACGCTATATATATGTATATTCTCTATAGCTTTCTGAAAGCTCGCAGTACAATGTATATAAGTTGCATATTTTCCATTTTTCATGCTTGATATCCCCACGATACGTCTAACCGGTAACATTGTCGTATCAGCTTCTGTCGTTTTAATTCAAAACCACCAGTGGCAGATATTTCTATCGAGCCCCTTAAAGGTTCATCAGTTATGCATGGAAATAACGGCGGAAAAAATTGATAATCCAAGCTCTTCGTAAATTGAATTCCGTCGCAGCGGTGTATCTGAGTAATGCCGAACCTCGACGCGATCGCGACATCACACATCCGTACATGATGATTCCGAGATTCTACAGTGAGTATTCCGAGATGTAACAGTGTGCAACGTACGGTAATGTATGCGCTGACGCGTCCCGTATTGGAATCGACATCGATTTATCTCGACTTCTGTTTAATTGATGCAGTTCAGTTCCAATACGCGGTAAATTTAATTGCGCATGTCATTCGCTCTCGCGTGGGTAATTTCCTCGATCGGCTTCGCAGAATTCTGCATGGCGTATCTCGCACTCTTAAATCTCTATCTCTAGGAATTAGCCACTATTTAATTGAGAGAATTACGTTTATTACTTTTTGTGCCTTCTTCCTCTCTCTCTCTCTCTCTCTCTCTCTCTCTCTCTCTCCCTCTCTCTCTTCCTCTCTTGAAATCTCCAGGAAATTTACAAGGATAATAGGCACAATGTTATTACAGAAACGTTTAATTTTAAAAATTATGGAAATGACGAATTAAGCCTCCGGAAAAACTTTGAGTTTTGCATTTTAAAAAAGATCGCATAAATACAACAGTAATTGTAATCATTGTTACATATCTTCGAATTGTTTCATGAGTACATTAAAAGTGATATAAATGTTGGCGTCCTCAAAATCCGATTTGACATGTACGTGCTAAAGTAGCTTTCAGAGTTCTCTAATTAGGCAGGCTCTTTAATCAGTACTTGATTAACTTCTACTGTAGAATACATAAAGTAAAATGACAGGCACGAAGACGCGCGGAGTGAATATTCGTGAATGAAAACAAGCTCGTAAATTCCATTCTGCAGATATCTTTAGAATAGAACAAGAGTTTCAAATCGCGTATAAAAGAATGGAAGATGCGACGTATGTCATAACTGAAACATTCTGTTTTTTAAACTGACAGCTTCTCAAATTAATTCATTTCTAACGAATTATTCGTCACGAAAATTTTTTTTATTAAAGCTGCAATTCACGTATTCTTTACGACATGTATTCGCTAACTTTCTTATGAATCACACAATTATTATGTAATTCCTTGCAATATTAAAGCACGTGAAGATTGCTCTTACTTTGATGCTCTTTGCGTTTCCTTTCACCCACGCTTATCGAATCTCTTTTGCATCGGAAAATTGAAATCATCTTGCACGTAATTCAATCGATGCGACTCATTATTAACTCTTGTGCGAGAGAGTACGCTCTTCCATTTTATTGCCTCGCCAAGAGCTCTTTTGCATTTGACTCTTTTAGCCACGTGGCGAAAGGATAACTGTAATTACTCAAAATACGCACACTGAAGAAATAAGGAATCTAAAGGAGGTCTTCCAGATTCTTACATTATGCAACACATGTCACGTATATAAAACTTTAGGTTTACTCTTAAATTTCTTTCATTCTTTCTTATATTGCGTAGAAGGTTCTTCCTCGATATCTCTCTGCTATCTTCTGGAAATTTTCTTGAGTTGATAACGTATTTCCAAGAGAGGAAATTTTGCGAAAAGTAAAGATTATGGCTTTCACGTGATAATATGGCGGTTAGTGGCAGCCAGAGAGCGACGGCATTGTAATCGCGCCGAGCACGACGATTTGAGGCCGCAAGAGCGGCTATCCTGAATGAATTAGAGCATATTTTTCTCGAACGTAAAAGCCTCTTTCGACTCATTATACTACCATGGATTTTCAGTTAAGTAGGAAAACTTACCGTTTTTCTTTTTCTAATCATACTTTTTCTGTTTTTCTTTCGATCGACTAAATCCCTTTATGGATTGGCAATTACAATTGATGGTTGTCCGGTTCTATTTCAGCCAATTACGGTAGCCTCGTTGCATCATGATTGGCTGAAATAGAAACCTAGCGACCGTCAATCGTAGTCGGTAATCCATCCCAAACAACACAGTTTAAAATATGTTTAATAAACGTTAGAAATCAATCGAAAAATAAACGTTTAAAATTTGATACATTTTTTAAATTATTTAATAAACATGACAAAACATTTATAAGACATTTGTAACATTTATTAAGCGTTTTTTTTACTAGTTTAAAATACTATTCTTGTACGAGACACTTCGACGTTTTAATAAACATATATTTAATGTTAATAATGTTTATTTAACATTTTTATTATATAATATAAATAGTATTTTGACTAAACGTTTCTTTTAAACATATTAAGGTGCTTTCCAGCAAGGACACAGCCAAATATAGTTTAACACAGTGAATTTATTCATCCTTGTTGTTTGCTACGTTAAATAAGAATTTACTGAGTTAGACAATGTCTGACTGTATTCTTGCTGAAAAGCACCTATATTATCTGCTTAGGCTAGTCTATGGGCTTTACAGAACCTTGTCATGATGCGTAAATGGAGAACGAAGAACTGGTTCTTTCCAAAGCGTTAAATATATAACATCTTTGAATAAAAATATCACAATTTCATAACGTTGGAAAAAATTTTGTTATAATCTTTATTACAATATTTTCTCCATGTTTTATTTCAAGAAGGCATCTATTTTCTTCTCCCAAAAATTCTGTACGACAGTCAAAGCGACTGCCAAATGCTAAAAAATTTAACGTATTACCGTTTCCTTGAAATAATCTTTACATCCTTCGTGATCTTTTTGAGCAAAGACATGAAAAATTTAAACTCTTATGAATGGTTGAATGATCTAAATGAGATACTTGAAATTTGCAGAGCGCTCTTTGAAATTCTGTCTTTTAACTGTTTTATATCCGCATCTTTGATAATTTCTTTACACTCGATCGAGTCTCTTCCTTTACTGCTCACTGTTTATAGGTATCAAGATGAAATCTTAAATTTATTGATATATTATTTTATGTTAGAAAAATTTAACATTATTTATTTTTAGTACTTATATTTATGTTGCAATTTCTTGTGATCGTACGATTTATTTCGACTCGCGCAGATAATCATCAAATGTCTCTCTGCGAATTGTTGAATAATCGAAATTATAGTTTCTTCGAGGATCTCCTGGGATTCCTTCTATTGTGTCTTACTTTCTGGGCCAGCATAATATTACTCTCACGCTTCTGATCGAATATCTTCGTAAGGAATTCGCCAGCGCTTTATTCGTCTTCAGCCGAGCGCGATTGCCACGAATGCCAATTTTGACGAGTGGCTTTTGACCCCGTTTTCACGGCTGAGTGGCCCACTTTCTTTTTCTTCGTCGCTTTTGTTTACATCTAAGATGCGATCTCAGGACACTGCGAATCTCGGCCGATCGTAAGAGCGTCTCCCGAGAGAGAAGCGAAAGAAAATAAACCACAGGAGAAGCGAAATACTAGCACACGCGGAAGCACGATTTTGGCTCGCTCGTTCAACCGTGAATTTCCACATCGTGGAGACTTAGCGGCACGATGGATGACGGCTCGGTGTTACAAGACTCATGATGTGTCTGTCGGCTGTTCTATTGATAGATGAACCTTCGAGAAACCAAATAAAATTCAGAATTTTTTGTATTTCCAGTTCATTTATTTTAATATGTAGATGTCGATGTTTCAATCCCCTGAATTTATTTTGCATTTAAAATTGTTAATTTCGCGTGTTCTTCTGTTCTGCTTACGTGCTTGGATCACCAAGAAGTAGAAAAGAGAAGCTGCACGGATTTGCATGACACATGGAAATCATGAATATGCAATCAAGATAAAAAGAAAGAAAGTAAGATGGACAGATAAATAAATCGCCATTTATTAAACGCTCTAGGATGAAAATCTTCTCAAGCGCTATAAGACAAGATATACATTAATTTACATCTTTTGATTGAAATTTGGTTGAAATATATCGAATAAAATTATAATTTTATGAGAATTAAATTATTTAGTTGGTATAAACAAATATTTTTTGTTATTTACACAAAGCAGAGAAATTATTTAGTTGCAAAAACAACTAAATTTTTTGTTATATGAATAATATTTGGTTGCTGTTAAAAATATCTCAATTAAACAGTTTTGCTGAAGGTACGAAATTGTTTTTTCCTAATACTGTTTACAAATTAATTATTGTTTACAATGTATAGTGATTTGAATACAAAATTAATAAGAAACAATAATAAAAGATAAAAATAACAATAATAATAATGAGAGAGAGAGAGAGAGAGAGAGAGAGAGAGAGAGAGAGAGAGAAAGAATTATGTATAAGAATGATGTTCGGGCAGATATCCGTCGTTTCGAATATCAAAGGACTGTGGATGTCAAAGGATTGCATTTAGAATTGAGTGATAAATCGTGATAAATGGTGATGAACTCATTTCGGGGTGACGATTGTTAACAATAGTTTGTACATTTCTTCTGCGTAATGTATGCAAAGGAAAAAAATAATTTGCGACGCATCTAATAATATGTCCGTGAAATCCTTGGAAAGCTACTCGATCGATTGATTCCACGAATGTGGACGTACCAGCGTTTCAATCTGACAAACGTGGAATGTTTGTGGATGTCGATGAGGCGAACGTTACGGTTAATGCGACTTCTAATTAGCCTCGTTAAACTGCGGGACATTACGTACGGAATTTCACGTCCTGACACGCGATTAAGGAAGCTTCGATCGACGATTACGACGGCCGATTGCTTGCGTCATAGCAATTTATCCTTGTCAAATCGATCTCTAAATAAATTGACAAGCAGCACATCATCGTATTCATTGAACAAGTAATTTAGGATTGCCATAAAACTGGAAATCAGGGAAATGTCAGGGAAATTGAAAGTAGTCAGGAAAATGAAAGCAGAAAATTCAAGAATTTTATAAAATTTTCTGGAGAATTAAAATTCTTGATTTTAAAGAAGTTTAATATGCATACATCACATCTGCATAATTTTAAAATACTAACTTAAAATACTAACTTAACAATTAAATGCAAGCAGTGTCAGCAGCATTAATAGTAATTTATATTACTATGTTAAATTGCTCTTTCATCAAAATATTTAACGATTTCCAAATCAGGGGTCAAAAATGCAAAAAATTTTGTAATATTGCAGGAAAAATCATGAAATTTTGTTTGGAAATCAGGGAAAAGTTATGGAATTTTAGGACGAGAAATTTATGGCATCTGTACAGAGAAAAAATTTTTGTTAATTTAACAAGCTATCATATAAAGATACAAATGATTTTTAGATATAGTGACAATAAATATTGGTATCAAAAACAAATATCTATGTCATTTGTTAGTTTTGATTTGTTGTCCAAGATTCTTCTGTCATGGAGATTGATATTAATTAATCCGCTATTTCAATCAAAGTATTTGCAAAAGGTACAAATAATGATTTAGTAAATATGATTTGTAAACCGTGTGTTATTCGTTACATTGACGAATAATGAAAAATGCTTCGTAATAACTGATCGATATATTTTGCTATTAAATTATCACATTTATTATCACATTTTTATTCTAATAACAAGCTCATTTCTCTCTTTCCTAACCTATTGGATAAGATTAAATAGGTTTTAGATTAGCAAAAGCAACTCTGTTTAGCCCACATTCGTAATTCTCTTTGTATCAATCTGGGAGGATTTTAGAAAGGCGGCGATTTATCATGGATTACAACTGCAATCAAAGCGGTAAAGTACTGAGAGATAACGGAATGGAATAAATTATATAATGGAACAAGTCGGTTGGTCGGTTGATTTTTTTTTCAAAAATACGTATGAGAGAATTTCAAAGGATACGTGAGAAGGATTTAATAATACGAGTACTAGTCAGCTTGGGTGAACAAGCACCAGCTGCGCACTCGTTGCGTAACAAAGGGTACACACGCGTTACTGAACAACGTTTTAACGTCGGATGTGAGAGCACGTGCAACCGACAGAAAAGTACATTGTCACATAGCGAAGTGTGCAGCCGAAGGATGCATAGGTAATAGCAGACGGATAAGAGTGTTAATTTCATGTTTACCACACACTTGTACCGCAGGTCTGTATCACGTATGAGCCGCGCTGCGTTACTTCGACTTTATCGTTGTCTCGCAGAAAACGGCAGAAAAACGATAATGCATTTATCGGGCCTGGCTGGGAAAGAGCAGCGCTACGTTTCTCCTACGGCTAAATGGATTTCCGAAGGAGCAATTTATCGTAAAAGTAGAGTAAACGCCCTTTGTCCCGACCGCGCGAGCGATAGTCTAATATCACTTCTCTCACTGTATTAAAAATTCTTTTATAATAATCCATGCCCTTCCGCTCTTTCTTTTTTAATGCTCGATAAGGATCTCGTTTCTTACCGTATCTTTCGAAGTTACCTTTTTACATATATACATAATTAATCCCCGGTAAATGAGACTGAACTTTAATAATTGCTACAAAGAATTTATTTTGAGCACGTATTTTAATATCCGTTAAAAAATATAGTTAATAATAATTTTACAAGAAAGATAGCACTTTCCGCGAGCTTTCTGTAATAGTTTTTTCACGACTTATGATTTTTCATCGTATTTTTTCCACTCTCAAACTTAGTGTCGTGCCGCTACACATAATCATCATTTATCCGAATCAATATTTCATGCTCTCGTCGAATTACCGTCCTCGTTATCTCGGTTATCTCGGCACGTTTGATAATCCGCGTAATGTCGACATTGTAAGGCGTATCGTAACGCTACTGCGTGTTGTAATCTACGCTGTCGTGACATTGTCGGTGGCAACGGATGACAACGGGTAGCTGTAACACCGTAGTAATGTACCATCATTTGTAACGTTGGAGGCGTGATACATGTACAGTATAACGTTACAGGTCTAACTTTGCTCGTGCGGTCCGACTTGCCGCGAGGCGATTCTACTGATACCGACGTGACGCGATGGTGAACTTGGTAATCCCCGAGATATTCTTCGGGCATCGGTTTCACTTGAACCATTCCCATGTCGTTTATACTTTTTATAAAGAGGATCGAGAAAGGTCAGTTAAACATCGTAAAGCTTTTTCGCTGAAATGATCGAAATAACCGATTACCAATCATCAATTTATGTGACTCGATCCGAGTATAATTATTTTATTTCAACATGAGATAGAAATTCAGCGCGAGTAAGGATTTCGTAAATGTATGCGGAAGCAAAGTAATCGCTTTTTCCTTGGATCTATTTATTCATTAATTTACCTCGGATAAACAATAAATATTTTAATATTTTTTTAATGTCTGAAGAATATTCAAAACTCGAAAGCCAGCAAAGCTGTCTGAAAATGACAGAAACCAAGTTGTTCGTGTATTCATTGCAAAATGCAAACGTAATTGTTATACAACGTAATTGTTATTTGAAATTTTAACAAGATAAAGATTATTTGCAAATTTATGTGGGTAAATCACAAAAGAGGTTCAAGAATCTGTGCAACATTCTGTCACGTTAGCATTTAAGGATCCAGAATTAATACAACCGCAGAATCGAGTCTGCACGGACGGTTATCTCTTTATCTTTAACGACGTTCTTGACGTTTCTTGTGGAAAAATCGAGACCATGCTAACTTCCGACCTATTTCGATCGCACCTTACCTATCCGTGGCAGATCATTGCCATTACTACAAACGAGCACAATAAAAATTTAATTTAAAGATAGAAACAAAGAGAGCGAATTGATAAAAATTTTCTCTTGTATTATCATCGCCAGGAATTACGCGCTATCGATTCGTTTCAACGCAACATTGAATTATTAAACATATTATTTCTTGCGTCACATATATACTGAGCGTAAATCTGCGAATTTGATATGGATATGGTCGATGGTTATTATCGGTAACGGAAATCCGGTTTTCATCGTTGCCGATACCACTGGCCAGTGTTAAATCCAAACTCCCTCCGTCATCGATACGGATGACAGACAATAAACTCAAAAATAGATCCGTCTATCGAGCCACCGCGAGCTATACGCATGTTTTTCCACAGAAATTCGTTTTCTCGTTTGAATAAGCGAGAATGGTCTTTTCACCAGTCGAGTCGAAATTGAAAGCCTGCTTTCACACAAAATATAACGGAGTAACGTCTCGAATGGAGATGAAAGAGTACCCGCGAAGGTAATCATGAATGAATTCAATCAAGTCTTAAAATATACGCCGTTCCGCCTTTTATTTAATAATAGATTCTAAAAAGAAACTGTATCGTATTCTGCTACAGCGCACGGATTTTTATCAAAACCGACATATTCGAGTATTATGCGTGCGTGCGTTGAAAATTTAATAGATCAATAATGGCCATTGTACGAGATGATCATCAATGAAACATACAGTTATTAATTGTACAAGCGCAACGAAGTACAATAATCAAAATAATTTACCGAGCCATTGTTTCAAATATTTATCTTTGTTCTCGATATAGGACGTAACCACGGTATCCGATTGCTTATCGCGGCAATTCATGGGTCAGCCAATAATATTTATAATTAATTCGTAGATGTGAAGGAGTACTTTCCTGGGTTTATTTGTCAGCGACGAGAGAGGGAGCTCAGTGACCCGGTGGTGACCCGGTTTTCAGGCTTCTGGTACACTCCTCCCGCGACCTTCTCCCACCTACAAGCACCCAGTTCGCTGGCAGACCCAATTGCTGGTTTCCAACTACCTATCCTCTATTCCCGCGGCTTCTTCTTCCGCTACCCCCGCCAACATCCTTGCTCCATAGTAATCGTCATCGTCGTCGTCGTCGTCGTCCTCATCGCCGCCGTCGCCGTTGTCGTCGCTGCAACCGTTCCTATCGGCACTCGATAGCTTTGACTCCACAATGTTACCTGCCTCGATAATTTTTCTCACTCCTTGAGATCTTTAAGATGCCTTTGTATTCTTGAATCGTTGCTGATACATAAAAACTGAGTCTTTGAAGAAATTTTTTATAAAATATATTCAAATATATCGCCATTAAATTTTTATTATTATACTTAATAAAAAATCATAATAAAAAATAATCGAATAGTGGCACAGCTAGAAAATTTCATTTGTTTCTCGTTAAATATCATAATATAATATAATTTGCGAGAAATATGATGGGTACGCACATCTTGAACTGCTCCACTTTATTCTTGAGGAAAGAGTTCTGTTATCGGACTGGTCGAAGGGTTTCGTCGAAAGATCGATGAGCTCTCCTTGAGAATGTTGGAAAGTTTGGAGGATTTCTAGAGATTTCTTAAGAATAATTGAGACAATTGCAAGTTGTGAAGGTTTTTTTTGCTAAAATCGAGAACAAGGTGGTGGTATTTAGAGATTTTGCGTAACGATTGATCCCTGTTTATAATAAACGTTTTTAAATAATGTAGAAAAAAAAAAATAATTAGATGATTTATTTTTTATCGGTGTTGAAAAACTTCAGAGAATCCTTAAAAACACTCTATCGACAATTCCTTCTTCTCAGTATTCTCTTCAAAGCTGATTAAAGGATTATGTTAAACGTTGTGCAGCGCACAGTAATAATGATTCTTTCAATATTGAATTTTACATAGTTCTCTCTCTCCTGGGCTCTGACAATGGAATGAGAGGTTTCAATAACAAATGCTAATTGTGTACGTTATTGGAAATAGCGAACGCTTGGGAAAATCTATTCGATGGAAACAGACAGGCTATCATATACAAAAATGTTTCGCGGTTGCAAGGCATTGATAAATTAATTTCATATGAATATTGTGGTTACAAAATGCAAAAAAAACACTTTTATACACTTTGTTATATATTTTATAATACATTTTGTTATATATATATATATATATATATATATATATATATTTTTCCCATTTATAGGGGATCACCGATTGTCACAGTTTTCAATTAGTGATTTTTAGAAAAAAGAGGATGCCTGATTTTGAAATATTGTATTATATACGTGTATTATATTTTAATACCATCCTTTAGGTATTAAAAAAAATATTACTCATGAATTTGTCATATCGTAAAAATAAAAGTTATTTAATTTTAAATAAAATTGCGAAAATGTAACACCCCGTGTTCTAGGTTGATTGTCACACGTTCTAAGATTGGCAGTAGCATATTTGTTGTGAACACAACACATATACAAAATACAATTTTTATTTTAATATCAGTTCTATATTTTGAGAAATAATTATGATATTAATACGAATAAAATAATTATTATAAATATAAAATACGTAATTTGTTTTTATCGTAGTTTCTACAAATGAAAAATGCAAAACATATATATTTGTATATATAAAGGAAAGACCCCTATTATGAGATACCGAGTTCATTTTGGGTAAATGCTAGAAGTCTATGGGCAGAAGTTAAAAAAATCATTTTAAATTCAGAATTTAAAAAAATCATTTTGAAGGGAATTTAATAAACTTTAAGATAATGTTATATAAAATTTAATTTAAATTTAATTTTATTTGAAAATTAAAGAAATGTAAAAAGTGAGTAAATCGCAAAGTCAAAAAATTGTGCTCCTAATATGAGATTCCCCCTGAGAAATCAAAGTCGAGAAATCGAGAAATCGAGTAAAACGCAAAGTATAAAAAAAGTATTGTAACTAAAAAACTTTATTTAATGTTTTTTAAATACAAACAAACACAGCCAGGGTGCGCAAAAAATGAGTATGCGATACATTATACTCAGAACTCGTCTTCAGATAATTGAAATCAAGCATCACAGAAATAGGTACTCAACGTTTATTCTGGATGTCCTTTTTATTATTATACAATAACATTTGTACTTTAGCAATGATTTTTACTATGACATGGAAATATGGATTGTTTTATATTAGAAATACCCTGGGTATCTCATATTACGATTTCCACGCCTAACGGTCTTGCGATTATCAAATCTAACTTCTGTAATTAAGCAATTCAACATATCCCGTATTTTTCTATTAGTACAACTTTACTCTATCACTACTTGAAGAATTTATTGCCAAATATTTATTTATTAAATAATAAACAATATTTAAAGGCTCATCTCAATGAAACTTGAAGATATCCAAATTCTAAAATCTTTTTTTACGATTATTACAAACATAATCTAATAATGAATTTTTTACTAAACAGTTTTCAATTCAAGAGCAATAAATTCATGGCGGAATCAATAGATCTATTAGTTTAATAGAAACGCCGCTATTTCATATTAGGCGCCTATCTTATAATAGGGAGCTTTCCTCTATTTGTAAGTATATTCTCTAAAAATGTGTTCTCTAAAGATATTAAAATTAATTGTTACCTAACTTCATCTCATTTTAGTCAATCTATTTCACATAGCCATTTTTAA
The DNA here is from genome assembly GCF_024713525.1 of Acromyrmex echinatior. NCBI lineage: Eukaryota > Metazoa > Arthropoda > Insecta > Hymenoptera > Formicidae > Acromyrmex > Acromyrmex echinatior. The sequence continues at coordinate 12,167,323 of NC_141852.1, read as the reverse complement.
TAAAAGAGATTATATTCACAATTTGTCAGGATAATGATTAATTTATTGTAGCAAAGATCTTCTAATTGTAAGACATATCATTTTTTATGAATACAGAGATATCGTGATTAATAATGCCAAAGGCTTGTCAGACAATAAAATAAGTGATAAGAAAAATTTACTTACCATTTTCTTTTTCTTAAAAATCTCTATAAATAATATATACAATGCTTGTGATGCAAAACATTTTACACAACAAATTAATATTATATCAGTCTATCTACAGTCAAAAAAAAGAGATTCTTCTGTCATGTCCTGTTTGAGTTATAAGCATTTTGACAATCAACCTCGATAACCAACTCCGGTCTCCTCTATTGTACTGGAATATACATGATTGAAAAATTTTTTATGTGTTTATGTATCTCTAAACACTTATTAATCTGTAAATAATAATAACGCAATAACTATTAAATATTTGTTATTATTAATAAACGTATAAATAATGAAAATTTGCATATGACGTATATAAAATAATATAAAATAGTAGATGATAATGCAGCATGAAACAGCCAATTTGACAGTACAATCGATGAACAGATGTATCACGTCTATGACGAAAATTTTATTGTTTTTATCTTTTTTTCTCGTCTACCTATCTCTTTTTTTAAACGAGAGACAATCGAGACCGCCATTTTTTCATTGCAAGGCGAACAACGCTCGACCTCACTAATGGAATATTTTTCGATGGTTATCTGCGTGACAGCTATAGTTGTTAGGACCGGTAACAAGTTTTTCCTACCTTTTGCAAATGTAATACAGTACTGTAGTTGGCTTTCGGAAGGTACAACGATGGCATAATGTTATTATCTTCATAAGAGTAACATGGAAAATACAAATGTCATTAGTACTAATTGACCTTATATAAGATAACACAATAATTTAATAACTGAATGAGATAATTAAATCGTACATTTACTAAAATATGACTTTGTTCCTAATATAACGCAATTGCGTAGCATGAAATTTTCACAATTCAGAGAAATAAAACATAATTTTATCTAGTTATAAAAATATTCTGCATTTTCTCTTTGCTTTAAAATTATTCTGAATACTTATCATACAGTGTACTTTAATTATTACATTTATTTCTATATTTCTTTATTATTCTACACTTTCTTTCTGCTTTAAAATTACTCTGAATATCTATCATACAGTGTTTTAATTATTATATTTATTTCTATATTACTTTAGACTATTAAGTTTCCTATAGACTGGTGTTAAATATATTCGTTGATATTGGAAATTTCCAAGTTGAATTAAAAAGGAAATGATCAATATTACTTACTTCTCCATGTATTGAATTTGATATCTCTCATTTTAAGAAGAGGCAAATAGGATGTGTGTAGAAATTACGTAATAATTTTTTTTAATTCCCATCAACTTCTATTTTCAATTTAAGCAAAATTGAAATATATATTTGAAAAATGCTAATAAATATTCAAAATAAGCCGTGAATTTATTAATTTTTAATTGACTATGTTATCTTATTAATTATGCGACCAGATACCTAAATACCTTTTATGTCCCTCAGGTCTTACGATGTTTTAAAGTTCATTATTTATTTAGCACTTTAGATTCCATAACACCATCCTCTTTCCTCTATAATGTATTGATCCTTGCCTATTAGAAAATAACAAGAAGATTAGTGATATACAAAAGTTATAAAGGAAGTCTTAAAGTATCGATCAATCATCAATCCTGATTTAGCTAAAATGGAGTAATGTTTCTGGAAAATGACGGATAAAAATTTAATTATATCTAAGTGAATTACTTATTAACTTATTAACTTTCAATTAGTCGAATTATCTCGCTTACGTAGTGAGATTTCAGATATTAAGTAAAAAATATAATAATGCAATAACTGTAAAATCGCGATGTTAAAGAACCAACTTATATTTATTATATTTATTATATTATTACATTATTTTTATGTTAGACACATAAATAAAATTGTTTTGTAAATGGCGACCATTGTCCCAGTGATTATAAAATAGCGTGTGCTGACTTAACGAAGCAATTTACTCAAGCCGACTCGAAGACAATGTGCCATCTGCACCCTCTCGGACTCCCAAAGCAGAATTTGGTCGCTGATCGAGAAATTTCTCGTCGACTCCGGGGATCGTGGCTTTTGTCTCGTGTTAAAAGCTACTCAGCAAACGTCCATTTACTTGGCTTCTCTCGATCCGGGGCATGCAGTACATATGCGCGAGTGCATGTAAAATTTACGTGTGTGTGGTGAACTTGCATATGTATAAGAGAGGAGGCTATATAACAATAACCAGAGGAGGGGAGGGAGAGAATAAGTGGGCAGATTCATGAATGTTTCCCAATATTTTTTAAGTTATTGTTTTGATTGTAATCACAGGCGAGTATCTATTCTCGCAATTGAGAGATAAAAGTAAAAAAAAATATATATATTTATATATAAAATATATATATATATTTTTACAAATATATGCATATATTGGACATGTATTATGAAATTGTTCGAAATAAATTTCGATCAAAATTGTTTAATTATTTTCTAGATTTCCAGTATGTGTTTAAAAAAAAAACGGAAAATTTCCAATTGGATGCACTTCATATTTCATACGTGTCCTGATAGTGTGATGATGTAACTGGTTATTTTGCGAAACATTGTTGGCTTTGTTCCAAATCTAACGTTTCACCGAAGTGAGAATTTATACAATAGAAACAATTGTTATTGTTGGAAACAATTATTACAAGATTTTCGAAATAATCGAATAAGTGTTAAAATAATTTTCATATTTCGTATTGAGATTTCAAGTAGGCATGTGCGATGTCGTATCACACCTTTATATAGAAATTATTGAACATTAAACATGATGACAAACTAATATGTTGAATTAGACGATAATTATGACATATTCCAGTTAGTTTAATTATGAAGCATCATGATAGCCACTTTGTAAAATTACTTCTCCTTACTTAGAAGCGAATGCATTTCTCAAAGCGACGCTCCACGTGTCACATTATAACAGCTGAAGCGCAGTAATAATTTCGCGTTACTTGTGTGTAATGCGATTATAACGTTGCAGGGAAAAGCATTCGATTATATGCTCTTGTAAATTTGGCTTTGGCATGGTAATTAATGCGGCATAATAACATACGCGTGAGATATATATATATATTATATGTGTGTATATATATATATATATATATATATATATATATATATATATATGTGTGTGTGTATTGTTTCGACGACGTTTCACGAAGCAGCTATTAAACACGTTTATGAATTCTCTCAAATTATTATGAATTATTAAGTATGTACATTGTAAATATACAGATTACAGTAATGTGTTTACCTCGTACAAACGCTTTGTCACTTTTATGGTATCTCATATCATAAACATGAATTCTTTTTTCATTTGTCATAAATACATGGATAACGTTCAGACAACGATGAGCGATTTTTTCACAATAGCGTGAAAGAGATTTTATGGACCATATAACCGTCTCGCTTTCATATCGATGGATATACTTTCATCTTTACTCACACTCTTCCGCTTTTCGTTTACCACACGTTATTGACTTCCGCCGCGAAACCTCGGTAAACATCAACGAGAAAGAACGTACGATGGCTGATAATTTACGACGATAGTACGACGATGGATGTCGGGCATTTTATTTTCATCGTATGGGGCAAGATCGAAATCCGATTTTGCATTCTACGTCATTCTATCGCGATTGAATGCCGCGTCTTACTTCGAGACGATCATTTCGACGCGTCTTAGAGAAATAGAAGAGACTCTCATCGATCGTTGCTTCGATCGAGCGTGTCGCCTCGACACTTTCAAGCACTCATCCAGTTAAAACGTCGCGAACAAACACGAATACTCGAGCAGAGTTGTTGATTTGAATTTGTCATTCGCACTTATACTATAGTACATCTACACAAACACACCTACATAAACACACATATACACACACAGTAACTATTATTTATATAACGGATAATTCAATTCGGCGAGAGGCAGATTAAACAGAGATAGCTTCTCGTGTACTTAATCGATATCATAATTGCGTCCGTAATAGATCGCTTGCATAACTAACTCGTTATTGACTCCTTTTCAATTCTTTTCTTAGTCTCTCGATAAAACCGGGCTCGATAATTGAAACGTATTATCTTAAGTATTATCTTGGCGAGACAATTTGCCTCGAATGTCGATTCCGCTCGTCTTATCTCCGAGTTCGATACACCTTTTACAAAGACATTTGTCTGCATTTTACAAGCAATATTTAACCAATCTAAACAAACTTTTCTCGTCTCTTCCCACTGGCTCCATTAACTATATTTTCGAACGCTTTGAAATTTACTTCAAAATATATTCGTCGCCTCTTCCGCTCTTTTTATTATACTTCACGATGGAGATCTCAAAGTTTTATTGCAGCACAGACGTCCATCGGTCTCGCTCGCCCGCTTTCCTTCGCTTAAGTCTGAAATATTTCCGACTCGTCGACGACATCCTTTTTGTGTCGGGCAAAAGAGTTCCTTACTCTATAAGACGCGACGTACACTCTTACAAATTGTCAAAGCTTTCCAAGTTCGTGTTAATTGAAAATTCGAAAAATGTCTTTTACTTTCGATTGCCGTTATGAACGCTGCTTTAATATATTTTATATTATACATATTTAAATCGTTGCGAATATCACGATACAAAATCGTGTTTAATCTGAAATTAATTAATTGCACAACGTATATCGAATACGCTATGTCCTGCAATCACCATTTGCAAGAGAACATCGGAAAAGCTTTATCCGCTCACGTATAAAACAATTTTTCAATTGACCGCGCATACGCCTGATCAAGTCGCCTTTGTGATTCCACCATAGTTTTAATGATCTTCTTAGTAATTTGGATGAACTACTAACAATATGAGAGAAAAGAAAGTCTTTTTCAACATTTTCATAAGTAGCAGGGCTCTTTCGTTCCCGGTAGCGAACCTCCGTTAACCGGATATCGGCACGCGTCTGGAATTAAGATGTTATCAATCGTAATCCATAATGATCGCGAATCCCGGGACTAGAGGTTCAGTATAGTCCAATAATCCTTGAAGCTAATCTTGGAACGTGCTCCGGTCGTAGCGACGAGTCTATGGCACGGACACGCGCGGCGATTCGTTCGCAAAATTTCATTTTCACCTGTGTCGACTTTGACGTAATCTCCACAGCTCCTCAAACATAACCCGAGCCAGTCCATTTCAAATCCCGGAGCAAAAATGTCGAAATCGTGAAAAATAAATATGGACGGATTCTGCGCATTCTCATCAAAGTTTAAGTGAAATCGCTAAGATCGTGGATGGAAAATGTAACAGAATAATTCCTTAAATGAAATTTGTTACCGAACAAGTTTGCCATGGTCCAATTTCTCCTTTGTAATGTCCTCCTGTTTCAGAATCGAAACCTCATTCCGATTCTATCTATTCCATTTTCCTCTTTCTCTTCCTCTCTCTCTCTCTCTCTTTCTCTCTCTCTGTGTGTGTCTGTCTGTCTCTTTTCTTTCTCTCTCTCGTTTCCATTTTTTCTTCTTCATCTCTTACAGCTTCTTTTTTTGTTTTATTTTTAGACCGCTCGTTAGGAATGCTTCTCGTGGATTTCACGTATCCTAGCGTATTATGTGAACGCGCAGAAAATTCTGGCATTGAATTCTCAGTGAGCTTTGAAAACGCAGCTTTGAACCAGATTTCTCATTCAGTCGGCACGTTTACTGAAAAATCCTGAGCGTCCCGTAACGGCATCCCTTGCTCGATGACAATCTATTCTCTCCCTTTCCTGTCTCGTTTTCGGGGTTTGCTACTGGATTCCTTTGTGTCATAGTTAGTAAAATTAGTTGATAAAATTACAAAGTACAAGGTACGCATTTTCGAAATATAAATGTCCTCTCGCGAGTTTTCTCTGGATACTCATATCAGAGGAAAACGTAATTACGTTTAAAAAAATGTAATTTAGTTATAGAAAGTTGCATGATTGAGAATCGATAATTATTAACTCACGGTTCGTTAATCATTTTTGCACGATAAGGAAACTTATGTGAGCAGGAACCGGCAGGAATGTTATATGACAAAATTTTTCTCGCATTACTCGCTCTGTAATTTTTCTCACGACGTTTGCGTATGCATCGTCTAGAATACGAGAGACGGCAGCAGTTCGTTCCTGTCGCGTACAGGATTTCCAGGATGTGTAATCTTTCCATTTGAGCGAGCGTAAAAAAGCTTCCCTGCAAGCTCAATTCATCCCTTGTGACTATTCCCTCTCACCGAGAGAAATTTTTTTTACCTTCTCTCTCTCTTATTATTCGATATCTTTAATCTCTTTGATCCTCTTTAATTAACCGGGCTAAAAGATTTCCGCGAATTCGTTAATATGACTGCATTCAACGCCGTCATCTGCTATATATATGACAATTCTGATGATTCCTCGATCGAATGACATCTATCTTTGGACATCAAGAAGTTTGATTTCACAAAATGCTTCGATGGAAAATAAACATCGATAAAGATGCAGATTTATTCAAATTCGCTTCACGATGAACGGACGTTTGCGAAGTAAGTTTCCTCCTTCGTCCTTGTTCCGCGTCACCGAGTTTGTTTCAATCGGAGAAACGTAGATGTAGCTTTGCTTGCTTTGTGACGAACGATTAAAAGAGGTGACAGCTTGGCATCGCTTTGTTTAACGGCGCTTCAGTTCTTGCGTTCAGTTCAGTTCTCCTGAGTTTCCTTTTTTCATTCTTTTTACCATCCATCGTGCGACATCCTAGACGGAAAGTCTCTTTGTCTCTCCATTACTGTGATTATTGAGAGACACGCGCCGTGGAATTTTCATTTTGCTCGTTTTTTTTTTCGTGCGCGCGAACGAGCAGTCTGTTTATTCAGTCTTATTTAGTTTTCGATTTTATAACAAGTGTTGGCAACTTGGTTTTATTTCCTTTTCCAACTTCACAGCAAGTCAGATACGATTACACAATTCAGACTTGTAATATTTCAAAACTTATTTCTAGAATTTTCACAACTATTTTTAAAGAATTTATACAAAAGAATTATGTTTAATTGAGAAGGGTAATTGTATTTGCTTATTGCAAACGATTAAAAAGATTACTTAATTAAGCTCTTTCTTTTCACCATTCTTTGAACTGAAACGCTATTATATTTATCAAGCAAATTTAATTTTAGATCGTATCGACTCACATCGGCTTTTATACATCAAAGTCATGACTTTACATTACCAATTTATGGCATATCCATTTTTTAGGACTTTTCCTGTTACAGCGCATTGCCTTTGTGGAATTCTCTTTCAGACTTTATAAACTGAAAATCCGAGTTCGATGATAAAAAAAATCTTGCAAGATATAAGTATATAATGGAAATTAATATATAAACTTAAGAATAAAAATAAAAATTTTTTAACGATGTGTGTGTGTGTGTGTGTGTGTGTGTGTGTGTGTGTGGGTGTGTGTGTGGTAACGAACTATCGTAATTAAGTTTAACTTTACGAATTGTAAATATAAACTCTATCAAAAAAGATAAATAAAAAAATGATCTTTAAGTAAAACTTTAAGTTTTAAATAAACTTTATACTTCAATAGCACAGATCTCCAAGGGACGTTCCAAAGAATTTTTAGAACAGAAGACGCATTCAAAAAATTTCTTATTTAAAAAAGTAACCCAATTAGAGAATATAAAAATGCATTTGATTCTTTCCTTTCTTTTATCTTAATTTATATTCTTTATATAAATTATAATATAATAATATAATAATAATATAACATTATTTATAATATATTTTTTTATTACATCGCGATTAAATTGTACATTGATAATTTATAAGCATAATTCTCTAATCGATGTATAATGCAATTTATAGTATTGGAGGAGAACGCAGAATGAAAATAAGTAACTGTAAAACTCAGAATGCGATCTCACCCACAGTAGCAACTTTAAAATTAACTTTGACCGGAGACGAGGGCATTCTAACGATGCTTAACTTTGATGGGTTTCGCCCAGTTCCACCTTTTCGCTGGACGAATTAAGACTCGCGGGATATCGACTTTGGTGATCGATCGCAAGTAATCTGGGTCGAATTGGTAAAATCTAGAAGAATACACTGTTGTAATGGCACCCTGGCGCTCTGCTCTTTTCCTAGTCCAACTTTTTAATCGCATCGGGAAGTTGGTTGTTCTCTCTCTATAAGAGGACCAAAAGGATTTAACTTGGATCGCGCGATGATAATGATAACGAAATTGATTGCGAACTTTTCTCGTTGCTTTTAAGAAACCAAATCTGTTTACACGGAAGTACTGAAATTTTCCTAAAATGAGAAAAAGGAAAAAAAGTTAACTTTTAAGTTCGTTAAAGGATCTATTATTTAAAATTGAAGTTTTAGATTATTTTAGAATATGTCATTATAGTGCGATATATCGATTGTCATATTAGATACAAGATATTTGTTATGTGATGAAGTATTTATTTTATTTATCAAAATAATCGACATTTCGATATATATGTAAGTATATGTATATCTCATTGTATGTATTTTTATGTGTTTTGTGCTTTTTTTTTATATAAAAATCATAAATAGAATTTTTTTTTAATTCTAACGCGAATTATGGATTCTCTGAAGTGAGCTCAAGGCTAATCCACCCACCCTCAAATGCAAGGTTACATAACACTTGGTCTGTTTCCTTATTATACCGTGTAACTCTACGGTGTGTACATTATGCTTGAAAGCGCAAGAAACCATTCCTCGATTGTTACAATGAGCACTATCGACGTGGCTAAGAATAACTCTACTGTTGGAATATAAAGCTATCACGCGGATTCCTTCGACTCAATTTCCATAAGAATTTATCAAATTGTTGAGATATGACGCTATCCGTTCTTCTTTTTACTCTTTATTCTTTATTCTGCACACGGATAGCCGATATCAAATTGGCTCTTGTGGATCTTACCTTGCTGTCGTTCGTAAGTTAGTCTCCAGTTCTCAGGTTATTTTCACGAACGAATGCGATTACGGACGAATCTTCAAAGGAAGTAGTTTGCTTTTGTTAATTGCGAGTAATCTGTGCTTGCTACCTGTAAAATTGAGGCATGACCGATTTTTGCGATATTGATATTTCATCGAAATTGTTCAAAGATTACTTAGCATGTTACAATAGAACCGTTGTTCTCAATAATTTTGACTTAGGATAATACATAATAGGTTGCATTAACAATTCTGGTATGTCTGCATTTGCAAGGATACGCGATTCGATTGAATTCGGTCTTAGCAATTACATCGAAATAAAAGAATATTAATTATAAATGAAAAAAAAGTTTTTTGGTTTATTACATATTTAAGTTTTTTTAAGTAAAATTATGAAATTATTGAGCATTTTAGATGTTTTGTACTTTATTTGTTACAATTGCAATGAACTGACGATCAGCATCAATTTATTCTGCGTTTTTCTACTAAATTATCGAATAGTTTACGCATTTTAGAATGTAGAATGTAGTAGCGTAATATATAATTTGTATACTAAATCATCTATAATTATCTATAATTATGTGAAAACAATTTTTACGGTTTTCCGTGTTATTAATCAAACTTCGGCAAACTAAAAAATAGCGTTTTACTTCGCATAATTTTAAACGGTATATTTACATTGCTCGTCGGCATGTACTTTCTCTCAACCTAAATATAATGTTCTCAGTAATAACGCCTCGTACATTTTTCTAGCTCAGGGATTATTATAAATTATGCACCTTTAATATTATTACCTTTTATTTAATTTAAATATGAAATAATATGGAGTGAAACATAATAGAACACAAAAGTATTCCTAATTATTCAAATAATTATCTGTTTTTTTATATGCCATATAGAAAATAAAATCTCCATAATTAATCAGTTTCATTTTGCATTATTTTAGCTCGGAAAACTGATTATTGCAACGTAACATTTTTATTACAATGAAAATCTTTATTATAAAGTTAAAACATAATCGAAAGGATTTCATTAATATAATTTAAGAGATTTATCCGTGAATTAAACTTGTCTACCGCGTTGACGTTTATTGTTTCGGTTAATGAGACGTTGTGCGACGTGTACTGGGGCTTATGACGGTCTCTTGTGTCGATATGAGGTGCCAGTAAGAAATTCAATTAAGCAGTCGCCGTAGGAGAGCCGCGGCGCCAATAATTTCGCCGAGTTAGTATAGTGTGTGTTGCCGATTGTTTAGTGTGAAAGCTCACGCCGTGCGCACTACTGGCTAATTTAATCGCGTAAATGCACCATCGCGTCGGCGTCATCGCAACGTGGATGAAAGTGCCCATAACTAAAATGTGCACAAAGCCCATTCGCAGACAATCGATACTCAATAATTACACCCACTCGTGGAAAATCGATACTCAATAATTGTGCCGCGCGATATTTTTCCATCGATGTTCGACAAGCGATCGCGATGCTCAAAGCGATCGTTCGTCTATGAACCCCGTTTGACAATGGGACAAATCAAACGAGAAATTCGCCGTTCAAAATTAGAACTGTGAGATTTTGTGGGTCACCCAATTTTTGAAAGAACATGACGACGCATCACGATTCTGTCGCGAAGTAAATCCGCGATCTTGCACGAGAGACATCGCGACACGCGTCATGACTACGTGTGCTATGCTTTATCAGTTCAGAGGTTTATTAGATTACAAGATCTATCTCGTAACACAGGTGAACATACAGAGGCAGGCACGAGGGAAAGAGAGAAGAGGGAAGAGCGTGGGTGGTGGAGAGACCAGGTAAATCCGGGTCACGTCGAGCCAGCAACCGGATGCTAGGCCCGGCTCAACCTCAGCCACCTTGCTCGAGGTCACCTTTTACCTTTAACGTCGTCATTCCTTCGCTCCTCATCCTTTTTAATTATCGCCGTTTGCTCCTCGAGTACGGAATTTCTTCGTCATACAGCGACGCTTAAACGCGTCCTTTTTGTGGTCTTCAATAATGAGCGTCGTGACAAAACGATAAGAATGCTCTCGATATTGATGTCAACCTGACTAATCGTTCTTAATTAAACCGGCCACACGATTAAAAAGGATTTCACGTATTTGAATATATTTAACTTCATCAAAGAAAGCAACAGAAATTCCTCTTTTCAGATTTTATTATGTGATATTCCAATGTTTCATACATAATCATCTTTGAGTTGATCGTTTTTTTTATATTACGATTCAAAGAATTCAGAGAATTATTGATAGGAAAAGAATGAATATTTATAAGTACAAAAAATTATGGAATCCTTTTACTTGAGTAAAAGGTTTCTATAATTAGCAATTTCAATTAGTAATTTCGATTGTAATTTCGTAATTAGCAATTTTAATTAATAATTTTGATTTTGGAAATAAACGGAATCTCTTATTTCGCACTTAATAAAAGCGCTTTTGCGTTGCGGCGTAAAATTGTTCGTTTTTATTCACGTAAGTTCGAGCCATTCGATATTTTGTATCAGCAGAAGTCAAAAAAGGAAGACGTACGATAAAATGTAGTACGCATTCTCGTCTGTACGTGAACGCGGAACGCTCTGTTTCGCGACTATGGCCGCAAGCGAATGCATAATCGTATTAGAGTCCAGTAGTGGCGCATTGGGACGGGATCTGGCAACTCCTTTCGAATATATGCACATCGTACATCCTCGTAAAAATGTTATATTTCATGATGACCCAATTCACCCGCGCGTATCGCCGCGCGTCGCGTCGCCTCGTCGAACAATCTGGATGAATATTTTAGTAACGCATCTCCGGTCTGTTGCATCGTTTTGCAATTTAGATGCTGATGTACGAGCAGCTTATTGATTCTTTTAACTCAAGTATTCAAAATATTTGCGATGGAGAATAGTGAATAGTGGCCTACACTCTGTCGTTTGACGACGTCAAATTCATCGCGCCACGTCGAGACCGGATACCGCAATCCCACACCCCTTTTACTCCCTTCTGGCTTTTTGCCGGAGCAACGTTCAAATCTCATTAGCAGTCGCTGACACACCGTTGACAGAATTCCTGACGTTTCGAATGCGCACATCAAGAGTCGCACATCGAGATTCGCACATCGATCGCGACCAAAGTCATGAGAACGACAATACATGGTCGTTACGTGGATATGTTTCCCATGTTTAGGCAACGTGAATTGTATACGTATTACTGCAAACGTTGACAGGAAGAAAAGCAAGAAACGCGGAAACATGTCGAGTTCTCCGTGGACCATAAATTCTGCGGGGACAATGGGGACAATGCGTTAAACGAAATATACAGCGCGGAAAGAAAAAAAAATCTCCTTCGTTGTGTTTAGTGTAAATTAGAAAAAAAGTGGAAGGGAAAAAGAAGGAGAAAGGAAAATCGCTTATTTTCAATTTCACAGATGTGATTCGTCCGGTATTAATTATCGACACGCGAGACGAGTGCCGAGTGCGTTCATTAATGCGAAGAGCGAAGATTCGTGCACTGAATTTTCATTGGCAGATTTCGGCCTCTATATTCGCCAATTAATTACGAAACAGACGACTCATCATCGAGAGCACCGAAGACTACATCCCGGGCTTTAATTAACACGACATACGATTCTTTCAACTGTTCATGTCTGTGGGAGTATTAACGGGATATCATGGGAGAATTCATGAACTGTGCGGGCTTCATCTACGATGGATACATTTCTTGTTCGTGTGGTGCTCGAGGGCGCAACCCGCGCAATTCCGATGTTGGTACCAAAGATGTTGTAACACAAAATGTTGGAACAAAACGCGCAATCTATTTATGTATGAATATTTTACTGCGAGACTGTCTCTCCCTTTCTCCCCCTCTTCTCTCTCTCTCTCTCTCTCTTTCCATATAATGAGCAAAGTGAGAGAAATTTACCGCGTAAAGATAAATAATTCAGTGAACGTGTGAATAACAAGCAACAAACTAAACTATGAGCACAACAATGAATTGAACATGAATATAACAATTTAAATTATGCAACGATGTAAAATTTTCCATAGTCGTAACATAGTTGTAATTCTTCGTAAAATTGTTATTTGCGCGCAAGCATTTATAAATATTGCAAATATTTCAACAATTTAATCGCATTTTTTAACAGGTGAGTTAATGGTTGAGCGTCAATTACGCATGTCGGATTACGCAAGCGGACACGAAAAATGAAAGGTCCTGTGGAAGATGCTTGACAAAATTAATTAACGTCGACGTTGCTAGCCCTGCGTGTTATTTTCCTTCCTCTCTCACCGTAACAAATTAATCTTGCTGCGGATCAAAGGGAGAGACTACCTTGCGCTGATTCCTGTATACATTTTGCGGAATCGCGAGAGAATTTCTACAGGTAGATAAGGCGAATCTCACAGGACTGAAATTCCAACGAGAGAACGCGATTTCTCATTACCTTATCTGTTCTCATCGCGTACCTTTAATCTGACGTTAGACGATAACCAAAACAGATATTACGTCTGTATTGCAATAAACCGCAAATATTTTCCTATAAGACGCCATGAGGTTTCATTAGAAATAAAAGATCCGTATAATTCGTGTATTGTTCACTATGAAACATGCCCAATTTAATAAAACGATTATTATGCCCTTCGACTTTTTACATTTCACCATTTCATTAATTTTATTTTATTCAATTATCAAGAAAGGTTGTTCGCTTCTCGAATTGCATTACTTCCGTTTCTCTCTTTCACGTATATTTCTTTTTGTACCTTGTATTTTCTCCCTTTATACATTAAGCGCAATTTTTTATTTTGCAAAGATCAAGTGATCCTACATTACTTTTCTAATGCTCATGGAATTTCTCTTGTTTGATATTACTGGCAGAAAGAGAAAATTCATCTTTCTAGTTCTTCCGTAATCGCAACTGTCCGTTTCGAACACGAGTTATATGCCTCGGCATTGTAATAATTATCGCTCAAAAGCCCATTTCTCGTCTCTGTCGATATCAATGCAGCCCGATAACTGCCGCTGGGAAGAGTCATTCCCATACCCGCATCGAAGATGTCGGCGACGTTAATTACAACTAGGGCAACTCTTGAATCTTTGTAATTAAACGTTATATTGCTTCGTAAGCAAAAAAGAGATACGTCTGGCAGCGATATATTTCATTACATTTGCTGATATTTTCGACAAAGATTTTAATTATAAATATCGACTCGTCCCATTTCTATTTCTTACATTCATAACGCAAAAATCTCATTTCAAGAATCATCATCGATTAATGATTCTTTATTGAACATGTGGAACACAATATGTGTCTATTAGGAATTACTCTCTATTTTATTGTCCAATATAACACATACTTACATGCAAGCTTTTATGTTTGTATGTAGAGAAAAATGCGGGATATGCCTATAAATTTCCCAGAGTTGTAAATCCAATAACGTACCGTTTATCATCTGCAGCGGAAAAATATCCCATCACGAAATTGCCCACGCGACTCACAATAAAATGGCACGTCGCGTTACGTGCTTGGAAATTTCTCAGGCTTTATCGGTATTCATGAAACTTTTACAGCTAAAGAGACGCGCTCGTAAACGCTGTAGTTACACTTTAGAAAATTATCGATTACTCGTTCCGTTTGTTAAAGATAAGTTGAACCTCTCATGAACAAATACTCTCCTTCTTTCTGTATTTTTGATTCATCCTAATAAGTTGTCCTGGCGTATTAAGTAGTATCTTTGGGAAACAAGTTCCAAATACATATATATATGTCTAAAGTCAGGCACGAAGAAGTTCTGCGGTGGGTCTCAGCAGCGGGATGAGTAATGGGAAGGTCTGCGTACTGTAGCGAGCAGTTTGTCGTCGAAACTAACCAAGGTCCCTGGCAGCTCATTTCGCAGCAGGGCACGTAATTCAATTTCCATGTAGCGATTCCCCTGCTCTGGCCTCGTGTTCGACCCTCCCTGCCTAAACCGGGCGAGACCCGAAATTATCTCAGGGCGTCACTTTACCAGGCGCGAACGCATTCTCGGGATGTTTGCACGCGCCACGAATGTCAAAGCAAGTCTATTATCACATCATGCCTGCCTATGGTTTATCATGTTATACAAAAATAACGC
Source organism: Acromyrmex echinatior (assembly GCF_024713525.1). NCBI lineage: Eukaryota > Metazoa > Arthropoda > Insecta > Hymenoptera > Formicidae > Acromyrmex > Acromyrmex echinatior. The sequence continues at coordinate 12,152,199 of NC_141852.1, read as the reverse complement.
TAATAAGATTATTATTAATCTCAAATGGTTTATCTCTACTTCGACACTCTCCGTCTCAGTATTATCTTTTTCTGTTCTATTTTTATCTGAATGTGTATAAATCTCCTGGTGTATATATATATATATATATATATATATATAGGAGATTTATACACATTCAGATAAAAATAGAACATATATAAAAGCATTAATAAAGTAGAGTATGTTATGAAAAATATTTCATTTGTCTTTTAAAAATACCAATGATAGTCCAGTATGAAAGTACAAGATTAAATCGAGTACTCCGCTGAAAGTGGTTTAGGTAAGAAACGGAAGGATAATAAACGCGAAGGCGACAGTCCTTTTAATCTTGAGAGGATAAGAGTGCTCGAGGACGAAATCCGACGAGGATACTGAGAAGCATTGTTCATTTCGACGATATAAAACTGGATTGTGCGATCCGACGCGAACTTGCTTGACTTCGTTCTCTCAGAAGTGACTTTCCAAATGTGAGGGAAATAAGCTTTTCTCGGGAATTAAGGAACCTTCTTTTCTTTTTCCACCTCGATAAAAGTCAAGTCAAAAGGACGACTTTACATTCTCCCTCTTTCTCGCTATTTTCCTTTCTTGAGGCGTAGAGATCTCCGCTCTGCTTCTCATCGCGAAATTTGGCAAATCGATGATTTATTCCGGAAAGTTTGAATTGGATCACGATATTAAAGATTCCGCGCACAAAATGACTCAAGTGAATTCTCGTAAGGAATACGATAGGTATACTTCTTTGATTCTTTTGCAGCGACCGCGTTCCGAAATTGAGACCAATCGCAGGATTCCAAATTCTTAATTACGATACTTCTTCCCTTTACCGATGTGATAATCTCGATATAACTAACTGCATGCGTTCTACGAATCAAAGGGCTCTGCCCATCAGAATTTTTTACAATTCAATTTGTCAATTGAATCTGGCGAGTGGATGGAGCCTGTTAAAAGTTTCGCCATGCTTTTTTTCTCGGCGAGTACGTCCCGAACTCGCGTAATCGCGTTTGTCACGCGAGAACCGATGCTGAGTGGGACGCTATTACGAATAAACGTTACGAACTGATTCCAATTAAGGGCTATTATAGGGTCGTTAATAATGGCGCGCAGCACACGAGGTCGATAACGTTGTTTGGCAGATTGTAGTGCGCGCCAACTATAATGAATTGCAAAGGACTGTTACAAAGTGTCGTTAAGTCACAATGACATATATTATTTATGAAATCGTATAATTTTTTCATACAAATCAATCCTTCACAATGGAAGCATTAAGATCTTTGAAAAATGAATACTTCATGAGATATTTCATAAATTTCATTCTGACATATTCTGATATTTTCTCGTAGAATATTATTCTTGTGCAATTTTAATATACCTGTTTAAGATACCTTTTCGAAGAAGAACATCGAATTAAAGTTCATCCGAACAGTCTGCTCCATAATAATTAATTACTTCTAATTTTTTATTACTCAGGATAAATTCTTTAAAATGCTGTCTGGATTTTTTTAGGATGCCTAATGAGAACGTGTGTGCCTGTGGCGTAGTCGTGGGTCTGCCGAAATGCCAGGGAAAGCTGGCCATCCTTCTGCCCAAGACGAAGGGCAACAAGTCAGAGGGCAAGAGCTCGCGAAAACAACTCGAAGAAGGGCAAGTACCGAAGACTCGAACGTCGAATGAGACCGGAAGCAGCAGCATGGTGACTGAATCCTCGAGATCCACGATGAAGAGCAGCAAGCACGAGAAGCGGCTCACTCACTCGAGGAGGACTCGAAGCGCCGACAGAGCCGAATCACATTATACTTACATCGGTCAGTCAGTTCGCGTATTAAGTTCAAATTTTGTTAATATTATCATGATGTCGAAAGAATATTTATTTCGAATATCTATCATATTTTACGGTATTATAGATATTTTTAAATGTGTAGCCACTCTTAAATTTATAATATTAAGAGTCTATTCTATGTGCTATCTGTAATGATAGTAATTGTAGTGTCACAGTGTTTTGTACATGATTGCTGCGCAATTTGTTACAGTCAGGCCTCTAAATTAGATTTAATTTGAGTTATTTTCAATCATTTCTATAAAACATCATTTCTATTCATTATATTATGAATTTAATTATAAAAATATAATTAAATAATTTAATTTCAGAAAATATGACTCAAAATTTGTTTATTATTTATAAAGTGTGTGCGTTCATATAGATTATTTTAAAATTAATCTCAGAAATGTGGATTGAGATTTATATTTTGATATACATACATGGAAGTTAAAAATAAATGTTATTTAACTCAAGAGATTGGATTACCATTGTTTCTCTAATATTTAAGTATAGATGAAAATGTAAAGTACATTTATAATATAAAAATATAAAGTACATATGTAAGTACATTATATTTTTATATAGATAAAAATTCATTAAGATTAGGGAAAAAGATAGAAAGAATGTTCCATTTTTGATTTTCGACATTACATAGATTCGGGCTCGAGTGTACTTGGCGGTGGGATTCGTGAAAACACTATACCGGAAGCATTGTACGCCACCATACCAGATACGCCAAATGCGAGCGTCAACGAAAGTGGGACGAGTCGGCCAAATTCACAGAGCAGATCGCAACCTGTTTACTCCGCAATTCCATCTATGACGTCGCCACCGCCAACGTACGACGTTGCGATTGCAAAAACGTGGCAGGTGAGATTCACCGCAGTTTAATTATGCTGTATGTTTTTCTTTCCGTTTGATGTTAATGCACAGTAAATAAAAGAAGCGTAGTTAATGATATTGCTACATTTCTCACAGCGCTTGGAGTTAAATTCAATAGTAAATCATCTCTAATAATTTCTGGTTTGTATTATAACACCCGAGTTAATTTTCGCGAAATTAAACATGTATGTATATGTACACAATACGCAAAGCAGGATTGAATTTATTATCTCCTAATTTAAATTTAATATAATATGATAACAACGTAACAATGAGTAGCATCTTCATAAATTAAATTTAAATATTTCAATATTAATCCATAATACTAAGACCGTTTATGTAATTAAATCTATTATTTATATTTCTCTCTCTCTCTCTCTCTCTCTCTCTCTTTCTCTCTCTCTCTCTCGTCCTACATAAAATTCTACCCGTCACGTGTCCCAAATAGCAGAAATTAAATTTCTGTAGAAGTTAAATCTAAATTAAATATCTACAAGCTTTTATCAATTGGCATTTTAATCGTCGAGTTTTTCAATCGTTGATCCGTGTTACGTAAAGATTTATCTTTATTATTAGTTTATTCTCATCACTTGCACTCTTGATAAAATTGAGAACCCTTGCGATCGTCGAATTTAGGATCGCCGCGCCATTGCTGTCATCCAAAGTGGTGTTCTGAAAAACAATGTCAACTACAGCTCTTTCGGGGAACTGACTTAATAAATAATTCTACGTTACGTTTATTACTTCCCTACGAACTATTTTTTCGACGAGCTAGTATTTCAACAAAGATAACATTGCGCAGTTACCGTTGTACAATGAAGTTTCAGAGCGGTACAAGCGGACAGCAGTTCCCGACAGCGGTCAATATTCTACAATGGCCACAATCGGCATTCGGTCATTTGTAAGAGCGTAACGCTCGTAAAGCAATAACAACTGGTAGGACAATAGTTACAAATTGTCATCGTCTCCCGCGTGCTTTAAATGATATAACGATATAATCGGAATATTAATTCCAGCAATCGTAGATACTCTGCGTTGCTGGCGCATTAATATAACGCGGTCCAGTCGCGACACTATTCAGCATATCAACTACGATATACCGGTACGCTTCGCTTCGGCTGGTTCCGTCCGATAAAGCCGGTTATTCAATCACATAATATCTCGAGTTATCGAAACGAATTATCGCTCCGTACTGCGGGTACACGGTCGTGATAGCTCTTGCAGGAATGTCGTACGTCACTCGATGTGTATTCTGCTGCGCAATTCTGTGATGAACAGATGACGAGGAAATTGGCAGCGATCTAACAATCAGTCACCTTCCCCGAAGCGTCCCGAAGATCGATAATCGAAACGAGGCGCGTTCAGACTAGAGCACTGTAATCGATCTCATTGCACTGTGATCGGTACAATCACAAATTAGCCTTTTGTGGGCCGCCACACACAAATGAGTTATTAGTAATTACAATTAGTAATTAGTTGACGACCGACTACGATTAGCAAAACATCAAATCTCGCAGTCGTTATGCAAATAACGCGATCCTGCAATAACAAGAATTGCAATTACTATATTAAGCTTTTACAAGATTGGTTGTGCAGTTTTTGTAAAAAAGAAAAATTATTTTAAATACGACGGTGTTTAGTAAACTGCGACACAATTGCAAACGAGGTAAAAAAAACAAACGGAATTAAAACCATATTACAATACATTTTTATAATTAATCAGTTTTCAAGAAAATACAATTTTATATGTAAAAATATTTAAGCGCGGTATGCGTTTATTTAATTATGTATCGATATTCATTTGTGACGTGTATATAAGATAATGAATTACTATGCATATATTATTCTGTTGTGCAATATACTGTGTTATCATTATAATGATAAATGACATCACTTTGTTTTTATTGACCATTTTTCATTACAAATTCTGATATCGTTTCTGTTTTTATTGACCTGCTTTTATTGACATTTAAAATAATAAGATATACGTAATAAGCGTAAATTCTTTTATATAATAAATGATATATGTACTTTTAATATCGACAACTAATGTTGGTTTGGTTTAATTATTATACGAAAAGGATGGGTTTAAATATCAAAAAATTTAACTACATACAGAAAATAATTTTGTTAGGTTTTCAAAATAATTATTTAAAATGCTCAATCTGGTCGTTGGAGTATCAAAATTTTTTGCAACATTGCTCCTCAGGCTTAAATTTCTTACATAATTATTTTGATAGTCTAACAAAATTATTTTCAGATCTGTATCTATAAGCTAAATTTTTATATATTTTAGTAAAATTATTCTTTCCATATACAAATAAAATACATATGCATGTATATATTTTCTACGTTCCAGATATAGTTCCAGTTAATAATATAAACGTAACACCTCGAAATATCTGAATAGTTTAATGTCCGGTCTGACTGTACGGAACAGAGTACAGAATAAATTACGAAAAGCTTGTCAGACTGTTTCGAAAATCTGTTTATCGTCTTGTATAAGCCTCAGTTGTGCATATAACATGTCGACAGTTCATATCTCTTGTTTTATGTATATCTTACATAAAACAATCATACATTTTACATACATTTTAGCGAAAACGCTAAAATGTTATTTGCAAAATTTATTATGTATTGTATAACTGGCCATACATCAAGATTGATGGTTCTATGCATTACGCGGAAATAACGTTGAAAGAGGACGTTACATTGCAACATCCTTTTCATCTTTCGTTTCCAAATCAATCTGATTCCCCGCATGTGTGGCTATGATCATCTAAAATTATCGCAGTCCAATTTACGCAATAATTCCGTCACTGCATAATAGTCTAGATTAATTCTAAAATATTCAAAAGTTTAAATCCATATTTTATATTCTTTTTTTACAGTGAACAATGTATTACATTATGTCTATACTATGAGTCTTTACGAGCAATATCGATCCATGACGACGCAGTAAAAACATTTTGTTCATGCTCTCGACATTACATGCGTGTGTCAGTATATGGTGAATTCGAGTTTATATTCACAGACCGGAAATATCAATATACGTACTGCGCTTCTATTAAAAAAAAACTTAGTTACCATTAAAAAAATTTAAATCTGCGAATTTAATCTGTGAATTTCATTGATAAATTCTTTTTATGAAAAAAGTCTTTATATTACATTATTTTGATTTAGTTCAATGCGAAGTCACGTATCAGCTTATAAAGAATATGGCCATTTTCGAGATTTTCTCAAATATCAAAGTTTGCCTATTATTACATATTATTCTGGTAAAATACTGAAAATTGCAAGCAATATCTCAATAATGCTAAATTTAAAACAATCTAATATCTGCCTTTAATATGTTTCGTTCGATTTCTTGAAAAAGATAAAAAAAGTAAAAGAATTGTTTAATATTGCTATGATTATTGTTTCACAATTTATTTAAATATGATAAAACAAATAAGCAGCAAAGTTTATGTTCTATGGCGAAATTTTTTTTTGTACATTCTTTGTCTGATTCTATTACACAGAGTCAATAATAAACATTTCAATTTATATAACATGTATGTAAATATCAGGGAATGAAAGTAACTAGTTATTGTAACTTTGTTACTTAGTTATTTTGTTGTAATAACAATTTACGCAATTGACGTTGCGAATTTTTTATGGTGATAATGTAACACCAGAGTTGAAACAGTTAATAATTACTTGTTATGGGTTGGAAATTTTGTTACTGGAAAATGTAACACAATTTTTATAACTCGATCATTAATTTTTAATGCGACTTGTAACAAAGTATTATAACTTTAGAGTGTTACTCGTTACTTATTACTTTTTTCTTAATAAGTAACACGTAATGATGACAATTTAATTTTTAAAATAACTTTCCTAATCTCAGCGTAACCTTAGCATTTATTATAGTTAATCATTATTACAATCATAAAAATTGCAACGACATTATCAAAAATTATTATTATAAAAAGTAACTATAATATAAAAGTAACGAAAAAGTAATTCTTCCATTTCCTGATAAATATATTATATATTAATCCTAATATAAATAATAATCCTAATATCTGTAAAACATAAAAATGAGCAATAAACAATAACAATCGATACGAAGTTTACGATGATATAGTGCTTGAAAATGCAATTAACTCCATGTGCTGTTCGATCCACTGCCTGTACATTAAATTTCGGCGACCCAATTGTTCGAGTTTGCTTCGGTCACGTTCCTCCGAAGAGATTCACAGTCTCAAAGAGGAGTTGCTTTATTGAAGCGAACAACTACGACAGGAACAGCGAGATGGAAGAGAAAGGGAGGAAAATTCAATGTACGGCTTCTTAACTCGAGGACCATTCTAATTCGGTTGCCCAATTTCGCGTGTAGTTCTTCGGCGCCGACTGGAAGATAAATTCTTCTCGTGTTATGCTATAAGTAGTAGTTGTTGTTATAACAGTCAAAAAAATTGATATCCTGCAAAAAATCGGTGATAAACTTCATAAATTCGTAATCATCTTGTTTTAAAAATTTCTGCAATACGAATTTAATGTTTTAAAATGTAAATCTATCGGAAAGGAGATAATCTTGTTTACGTAACTACATACTTTAATAATATATTTATTTTTCAATATAAAGAATTAATGAACATGATTATCTCCTTTTCAGCAGATTATCTCGTTATTTTAATATTAAACTGAATTAAATCGAATTATAAAATTGTTTAAAATAAGATTACGAATTTGTGACGTTTAGCATCTACATTGTAACATGATTTCGGTGAAGAATATTAATTTTTTGTTACATAATTTTGTCGAATATTACATAATTCTTTCATGAATTGTCCAATTTTATGTTAGGGTCCATTTATTAAATAAAACTGTCTTTTTTATTTACATTTTAAAATTAATATTCTTTATAAAAAAAGAATAATAAATGATCATGGAAGATTTTTGTGACAATACTATTTTTCAAAATATTGGAAATAAAAAAATATCGGAGTAAAATTCCAACGATTATCTCGCATTGGTTTTTTTTTAATATTTATTGTTACGGAGAGATCGCTATTTGTGCGCATATGATGAAATGATAATGATCAGCATATTATTTGGTTTGTTCAAATAACGTTAGTATATGTTAAAGAAAAAGCTCGAGGTCGAGGAATAATCGCGGTGACAAATTTTTTAACAGGCTTCTTATGTTTCGCAATAATGAGGAGACTCCGTTTGCACTTTGCTACTCCAAAATGAAAAGGTCACCAAAGGAGATCGTGAAAAAGAGTTAAAATTGTTCTCAATCTGGAACGTTGCGCAGCAGTGTCGCTCGAGCGAGCAAGCGCAAGCTCGGAAACTGCTCGTATGAAATGCAAAACCATCCTAGGGAAGTTCACTACGGTACGCACAGCTAAATTGTGTGGTCTGATAAAAGAAGACTCGGAAAAACATCCTCGAGACCGTAATTGCGGATCATATATCTTACAGAAAAGAGGAAGATAGAGGTAAATAGAGAGAAAGAGAGAGAGAGGCGGAGGACAAGTTATAGTTGCTCGTTAGCCGACCCATGATTACTATGATTTTAGATTATTTATATAAAAGAAAGAGAACAAAAGAGAACATTATTTTCTGCTAGATTTTTCTCGGAAGGACTACTTTATGAGCGTCACCAGGAATACGTTTTAAGCATTTCAGAATATTTTGTCTCTTTACTACTTTCTACGTGTACTTTGCGATTAATTTACTCACTAATACCTTCGCCTGATATAATTTCAATTAGTGAAATGAATTTCGCGTGCATCTAAGGTTTTTCGAGGCTCCAATAATATCTTCGTTTACAAAATGCGACTGATTGTGCGCAAAAGATTAAATCGCTATGGCGGTCAGATATTATATAAAAAAGGAAATTAGAAAAAGGAGAAAGAAAAAGGAGTTAGCGGTAGGCTTTTCTCTCGAGAGCTTTCGAGCTTACTTCACGAGGTCCTTTAGTGAATGTTTCCATTCATGAGCTGCAGGCGTGCGAAGCACTCGCGTCTTCTAATTTGAATAACAGCCTTACCTTTACTATTTTCTAGCGAGGCCGCGAGGGCTACATTGTGCTCGCGGGAGTCACCCATTTATTAGAAATCCCCTCGCAAGAAGGTGCAAAGAGGTTCCCTCTCGGACGCGTGGGACGAGAAAGTCCTTTATCGAGCGAGCGAGCGAGGTGATTCAGTTCACGCAATTACGAGCAAACTGACGTGTGTTATCATCCTTGCGAACTTCCGGGAAAACTTGGTCTCCTTCGCCAATGAAGTTTTCTCTATCATAAGATCGTAATGAAAGTTCTGAGAACTTTGGAACATCGATTCCAGTTAGGGATTAATTATTGAACCAAATATCAGATACTAGATAATAGGTTTCACTGAATTCTACAATTCTGATTGCGAGTCGACTTGTTGCAGACGCAGCGTCATATCAGCGAACTGAAAATTTCATGCCGCAATATGTTGCCGTGGGTGAGAAGCCGTAGTTAAATTGTCTTTGTGGGACGAAGCATTTACATTAAAGAACGGCGGTTTTGAATATTTAGGCGGAGAGGTAGCATGTAATACTCTGAGGCTTCACGAGACTGCTCTGCAGTCTGTAGTTAGAGAACGTAAGATATATTCTCGTAGGTTTGCTCTCGTATTAATTTCACCACGTGAATTAGTCCAAATGATACAAGCGGCGCAAATGATGAAGAGGGACCGAAGGCTAGTTACGGTTGCAAAAGACTGAAAATGTGTGAGAGACAGAGAGAGAAAGATGGACGAAAGAGAAGATATATATACATATATATGTAATGGAGAAATAAAACCAACTAGATAGGAGCTTGATTGCCTGCGAAAAGGGAGAAGAAATGAGACGAGCGAAAATTAGTACGGGAAGGCAAATTACGATACCATAAAAAGACCGCAAAACGAAAACGAGTGAAAATTGCCAGTCAAACTGTGATGATGAAAAAGATTCACAATATTTATCACCATAAGGGAAACATTTCTTATTATCACATTTCGCATACGTAAATCTAATAATCGTAAAGATAATAGAAGAAAATATTATATATATATATATTTTTTTTTAATCAATTAATAATTTTTAAAATTAAGATAGTAATTAATTTTCATAAAGTGTAAATACAAACTTAAAATAAATAGAGAAATTATAAGAGAAATCGTGCGTTTGTATATCGCAAGATTATGATAATGACTTGAAAAACATTGATACCTGATCCTGAAAAGTTGCATGCATTATGAAGACAGTTTTGTCGAAATCTTTGCACAGCATTTTCAGGAGAAACATAATCACCCTGGAGCGAAGTTACTGCGGACGGAAAAACGCAACCACGGGGTTCTGAACGATCTTCTTAAACGAACGCCTGAGGGTAACCACGCTCGTCTCACGTTGGAAAATGGAATCACAAGATAATAATCCCGAAATTCAATTTCACTCTTCCTCCTCGTCGAGTGGAAGATCGTAGTTGCCGGCAGTTGACTTCGTCAAAAGCGAAAATAGCAAGAATCGAAAAGTTCTCTCCTTTTCGATTGAAGGACAAAAGTGATCGAGGAAATTCTATGTTAGACTTTCTGATTCTCATTGCGGTTTCATTTCACCTCGTGACTCTTTTATTCTCGTACGCATATCGAATATTTTCATGATTATATCAAGAGAAATTTTTCGATCAATTTGCTAGTGACGTATTCGAGATTTCATTATAATCCTTGGAACGAAATGCAGTTGTGCCATTGGAATATCAACAACTTTCTTGATATGTGTTTCATTTTCGTAAAGCATAAAATATCTCTCGCGATGGGATACATATTTATAGCCCAAGTTTCATGACGTTCGATAAAGCGTAGATTCGCGGATATAAAGAAGTGCATCGTACGTTTCCATTTGCGAATGACATCTATTTACTATGAACATATATACGTAGATAACCGTACTATTTCTTCTTATTAAATTTTCATCCCTTTCACGCTAGAAGCCGAAATTGAATATAGATTGGAGTTTTCTTGATTATTTAATAAATTCTTCTTGGATCATTTCTTCTTGGATCAATAAAAACGATAGAATATGTATCTGAAAATATTTAATATATAATAAAATTTAATATTAATAAGAGAGAGAAAGAGAGAGAAAGAGGGAAAGAGAGAGAGAGAGAGAGAGAGAGAGAGATCATAAAATGTTTTATAAACTGTCTACATCACACTTTTTTGGTGTAATATTTATAATTTTATATGTATTTATATACACATATATATAAAGATATTTTCGAATAATTACGTTGTATTTAGAATTATTGAATTATTTAATTGAAAACTGAAGCATAAAATTATATAAAATTGTATAACATTTCTAACTTAATATTTTCATCATATCTAGATACAGAGAGAAATTGAAAAGAAACGTGTTTGTGACATGTTGCGACTAACGTGTGTGTGTGTGTGTGTATACATATATATATACATATATATTATTTTTAGTCTTTTGGAGAGAAGGTAATTTTTAATTTTAAAATGTAGCATAATATTAAATATATAAAAATGTTTAATAAAATATATGTGAAAATTGCGAAAGTCATTTCTGCATAAAATATTAATAGCATAATGTTAGCGTTAAATGCAAAAAGCATTATGCTACAATTACACGATTAAACAAGAGTCGACACCTTTTGCGGGAAACACAAAAGGAAAGGATGTATGCTTGCAAGCTCCCGCAAGCTTTTACGATATAATATGCAAGGCAAGTCGGCCTGATGAGAAACGAGAAAAGTTTTTTCTGCGTTTTATGCTATGGATGCAAACCGTGGTCGGTTTAAGAAGAACATTAAAAACAGTTTGCGGCTTTATTATAATTTTCAACGAAAAATGTGGAACTGATTTACACGGTTAATTTCGTTACTCGAGCTTCCATTGATGAATTTATGTATTGTAAAAGTTACTTTCTATTAAAATTAATAACATTAACTATGCTGTTTACAAACACGATTATTCTTGTGATTTATATCAAAGAGCTATTATATCAAAGTTATTATATAAAAATTGAAGAATCAGATTTAAAGTCCATTATTTTTCTTGAATTAAAATAGATCGTAGTCACAGTTTTATTTCGCGAAATAACAAATTGTTGTTTCGCATCTGAAACACAATACAAAAGATCAGGTATCGAAACCACCATGCAAACATAATGATAAGTAACTACAACCTGGGAATCGGAGTTGCGGAGAGTAACGTGATCCTAATGTGGTCTCGCGAGCAATACGAGATTTCTGAAGTTATTGTTAATTAATTTTTTTAATTATTCAACGACTATCTTATTATTCTCATGATGATCATTGTTAAACAAAATGAAATACAGGAGGGTGAAAATGTTATGCCTCATTAGTATATCTCAATTTCGTTTATTACTTCTGATTATAGTAATTGATCATTAACTACGTATTTTAAACATAAAACAACTTGTTAAAAGCATAGAGACAGGCATAAAAAACAGTACTTTCTATTTGTAAAATGTTCTGTATATCGGACCTTGTCCTAGTTACTTATTTCGAAAGCAAGTTTTATATGAAACCGTCGCAAATATATCCTCTCATATAAAGCGCATTAAAAAATTTTTTTAATTTTTTTTAACACATGCATTTTTCGTGTAACATATTTCTCGCTTGAAACTGTACGTTATTGCATACTATGTATGTTAAAAATGTAAGATTTTAACAGAATTATTTGTAAACCTAAAGAGCAATTGAAAAAATTGTAAAAATAATTTGTTGTATGCAAAATATCGAGTAAATAATTTAACAAAAAATAATTTAACAAAAAAAAAATAATCCCTTTAAAAATAATTCATTTAAAATGTTATTTATTTCAACTATTAATGTCTAGAATAGCAAGCTTTTAAATTCAGACGCTAATGCCTTTTCCATCTCTCTGCATGTATGTGTTTGCAACTACTGCATATTTTGTTTTGTATCTTTTTTTTTATTAACTATGAGGCACATTTTCGTTTTGCAGAACGGTCTGCCACCGACGTACGAGGAGTATCTTTATCACAAGAACGCGATGACATCACGCTCACATACTCCTCCACCACCGTGGTCCGATTCGACGACGACTAATCAGGCTTCGAGTATCTCACGACGTGAACTTTTGGCCAGCCAACCTGAGCTTCGCGAATATTTGACGCAGCTGGCGCTAAGCGATCGTGGCTTACAGTATCAACATCAACAGCAACGACAACAATCTAGAGACGATGGCTACTCACAATCAGTCCCGAGGGTACAGGTCAGAGTACAGAGACGTGCGCGGGCAATGCCTCTCAGGTGAGTAGTCGAAGAGGCTGTAAGAGCTGACCTCAGCTGTCACGTCTCGTATCTCGGAGCCGGTATCGCTCGCGGAATAATTCACGTAGTTACCGGGATGGCCATATGCGACTACGACACCGCCGGGACTTAGCTTGGCTAAGGAGGTACTTGGCTACCTCGAGACATTTTGAGGCGCTGAGAACTAGTAGCGGGTTTAAAGTGGTTTAGAAAAATGGCACAGACAGCAATTATGTAAATGCTGAGCGTCCCGAGATTTCTTCTCTACGTTTTTTCTTTGCTATAATCGCGAGCAAATTAAGAGGAAAATGACAAGAATAATTTCAAGAGTTCTCTCTTCTCTGAAATGTGTTACACATTTTCCTCGAGTAAAAATGTTTGAGAGATGTATAATTATTAATTTAATTAAAATTATATAATTCAAAGAGTAGAATAATTTTTTCTATCTGTTTATTCTATCCATTTTTTTATTTCAAATAATTTTAGTTACTACTAGAAATATTTCCCAATTAGAAAAATTTAAATATGCTTGCAGATCGCAGAGTGAAAGTCGAGCGCAACAACAACGAATTGCGGCAATGTATACGGATGCTGCATTTTGCATGGAAACCACGGTATTACAATCGGCATTCGATTCTGGACCAGGATTTGCTCTCTGCAGCCTGATGTAAAAGGACGAACAACTTCACTTTAACAGGAAATTGCAGGAAGGTTGATACTATCATCAATCCACAATCGAATTCATTCGCGAATGTTTTCCTTGGTAGTTGAGCTGTGTCGAAGAAAGCGTTCGCGAAATCACTTGACCGTGGATTGACGTATTAATCTATTCGCGTATTCATGTATGCAACGAGATATAATGTTGTTGCAATGTCGCGTCTCGGTGCTTTTATGAATTTAATGAATAAAGCCTCATAATTAGTTTCGATTCCTAGTAGTAAAGTATCATTGCCTCATAAGTATATGTGAATATGTAAGTATTAAATGATATTTCTAAACGGTATCTACTTGAAAGTATCTATTCTCTATAATTATTTTTCGAATGCAATTGGTATTACAATTTTACGTATTTCTGTACACCGGTGTCTCTAGAAGAAGGATTTTAGCCATCGCCTAATTTCCTTTTTGATTGGCGTGATACACAATGGTGGTATCAACTAAAGTATAATGGGAACACAACTTATATTCACATCAAATACATACATTTTAAACACACACACATATATTTTATTTTGGGCATGGCAGATAAATGGGGCTTCTTCTAAAGACATTACTGTATGCTAAGTATCTAAATATGTTTACTATAATCAATTATTACTGATCAAAATGTCTGTTTTTATTTAATTTTGATAGACTAAAAAAAAGAAGAAAAGAAATACATATATATGTTCGTAAAAAAATAGATATTTAAAATAACTTTTAAAATAAATAAGAATTTACTATGGAATTAAGCTTCATTTTCTATTATATGAATTATAAGAAGATTGTGATAAGTTAGCTAAATTTTAGTTTTAATTTTAAAATTAAATTTAGTTTTAAAATTATTTCAAATGAAGAAATATGCATTTTTTAGATTCTTTTTTTTATAGAAAATGTCGTTAAATGATGAGTTTTGATTCTTATCTTGAGATCCAATTTCCATTCTCCAGATGATGATGATATTTGACGCCGAATAAATTTTCCAGCCTTTTACTTGAAAAAAATACAGTAAGCAACGAAACTGTTGAACGCGCATGAAAAAGCAAGCTTTGTATTCGTAGAATAGGAAATCGGAATTTTCAACAATATGTCATAGAGCTAGTTCCGCTATTTTAGCGTGCCTATAAAGGAAAAAGGGAAACTTGATGACCCAAACCGATCAGAGACAATTGAGATACAATAGATCGGATATACGATTTTGCAGTGCGCTTCGTTTGGTCACACAAAGAACAATGACGAATAATGAACGCGCTCTCATTTTTCCGGATCAGCGAAGAGAAATTTCTAGCTTTTCGGACAAACGATAAAATTTTCTGCAGATACAAATAACGATCAAATAAACAATATCATATATTGAAGCCACACAAGTTTAATTTTTCAAACTCTGTGCAATTTTTTTGTTGGACGGCAATTCTAGTCTCTGTATGTTTTTCAAAAGAAAAAAACCTGAAAGAACTCTCCTTCACGCTGAATATTGTTTTAAAGAATGGAAATTAAATATTGAGTCATATGTTGACTTAATACATTCTCATTTTCTAGAATTATAATTTATATTAAATCTAATTTATCCAGTTTATTTCACATTATAAAATATAATAGAAAGCGTTGCGGAATGAAATCCTAAAAGCGAAAATTAATAACAGAATTTTATTTTTATTGAATTGAGGAGAAACTTTGCTCCAAACAAAATTTAATTTGAGATTTAATAATTATGATATTCAATGTTATAAAATGAAAAGTTAGAAATTTAATTTAAATATCGAATTGAATTTTTTCTACACAAATATTGTTTCTCCGCGATAAATAATTATTGTTTCGAATATTTTTATTAGAATCTCTGATACGTCGAAATGATTTTAGCTATATTTTTTATGTTTTGTGATTTATAATTATAAGGACAGTAACTGTGAGAAAAACTTGTTAGCGAAGCTATTTTCATTTTGTGTATATTATATATTCACTTTCAAATTGTCATTTAGAATTTAGCAGAGACAATTTATAAATGAGCGAATGCTGTGCACATTCGCTATTTGACACAGTCCTAACAACATACAAAACAGAAAGTAGTATGTAAAGTTGGTGTTGATCAACGTAGCGTAGCGTAATGATGCGTGTGTATCAAAGTGCGCAAGTATCGCATTAGTATCACTATCGTAGGCGTAATAAAATAGAAAAAGTATATAGTTTTAGTCACATATAAAATTTATGCACTTATTGAGTTCAAATTAAATGTATTACAAGGGAATCTTACGTATTATGAACAAACTATCTTAATGTTAAAAATCAAATGGAGAGCAAAATTAGTTACTCAATTATATAGTATAAATTAGAGAGAGGGATGTGTATAGACTATCATATTTCGTATCGCAACTCATCGCATGTAACATAAAATCTATTTAATATACGGGAAGATTCTCGTTATATCGAAATTTTTCCATCAGTTTTGTAACGTTTTTCTATCGGCGAGATGTTAAGACATGCAAAACTAAGGAGTGACGGCTCGCCATGGGAGAGAATGATACTAATCATATTATTAAGATTTATCTTTTTTCTCCTTTTTTTATTTTATCTTAAACGCATGCATGTGCACACATAAACACGTATACACATACACGCATATATAAAACGTATTATATATTTTATATGTACATTTTGTGGTTAAGTGTAAATATCGTAAAGAGTATTGTTATGTGTGTAATTCTAGATAAATATAGAGTTAACACATAAACTGAGTACATTGCTAATTTAATAAACGGTATTGCCTTCCGACTAACGGAAACGAAGAGTTTATTATATGTCGCTCTATCGACAACATATTATATTACGAACGAGCTGTATCGCTATATTACCTCATACTGTATGTTATGTATATTAAATGTGTGTTAGAGGATTAAGAAATATATAAAATGTATTCAGTGTAAAGTATTCTCTATTCTTTGAGCACTAATTATTATTTCACCGACCCTCTGTTTTATTTATTTTATCGAATGAAGATATAGAAAGCCTTTTGAGAAATGTAGCTTCGAAATAGTTCGAACTGTTTTCGAAATACACGACAGAGAAAGAGAGAGAGAGAGAGAGAGAGAGAGAGAGAGAGAGAGAGAATTTTAAATATTTATTATCTTCAGTAATAATAAAGTAACTTTCCATGAAAAATGTAATATTTGTCTACCAAAAAATCTTTCTTCAAATATCTTGTCCGGTATATACAGTGGAACTTCCATAATCTCTACTACACGGGGCTGTGATAAATTAAAGAGGTTCTCTCCATTCTTATTACATTAAGGACATTAAAAAAAATATAGAGTGAGAACGTTTTGTGCACAGATCAACGTAATCTATTTTAACACTGAAAATTTTTATTTTATATTACACGACATCATGTATATATAATATATGGAGGGGGGTTATTACCGAGTACTGAAGTTAGGGAAATTCTACTGTACATATATAATCAGTGACGTCATGTTACGTAATTAAAATCGTCATTAATTTGTGATAACTTGAAATTGTAAAATCTTATTGCATTACATGTCATTACTGATGAAGATTAATTGCAGAAATGTAACTAATTATGTTTGTAGTACTAAGAGAATAAATACGCAACGATAAGGAATTAATTTTTATTTAACTAAATAAAAATTAATTCCTTATCGTTGCGTATTTATTCTCTTAGTTGATACATTTCGTAGTTCAAGAACAAAATGACGTACAAATTATTTTTTAGCTGTGATAGACAAACGATAATACGTCACTCAATATTAGCTATATATTTTCGAAATACACGACAAAGAAAGAGAGAGAAAGAGAGAGAGAGAGAGAGAGAGAGAGAGAGAGAAAGAATTTTAAATATCTATTATCTTCAGTAATAATAAAGTAACTTTCCATGAAAAATGTAATATTTGTCTACCAAAAAATCTTTCTTCAAATATCTTGTCCGGTATATGATCCAATGATTTTATCGTTTTTACATTTTAGGAAGGCACGCGCATGCGAAACAAGAGAAAAAAATTTGAAATTACACAATTTAATCGCTATTGTAGATGTAATAAATAAAAACAGAAAAACAGTAAATCTGATTTATCGCTTAGCGTTATCAAATGTATAACTTAGCTTGCATTATTGTAGTAATGATTGTGGACGAGTTTAAATACTGATAAAAAAATCATTATCGTTATGATTTGTTGACAAATAAAAATCACATCGATATGCAACCATTTCCTCTTTTCTGTTTAAAATCTTAGATATAACAATTTATGTGTTACATAGGTACAGTCTAAGTTTGATTATTTAAAAATATCTCTTGCTACTGATAATACGATAAGATCAGTTGTAGAAAGCTGAAAAGTGAAAAAATTATTATGTAAAAATAGGCGGCACATTAGAATAAATTATTTAATTTATTTTTTTCAATCACAACATTGCTGACAAAATTTAATAAAATCTACAGTGTTAATCAATTAAAATTAAATTAAATAAAAAGACTTGGAAAAAAGAAGACTAACTCAGGAAAAAGAAAATGTTTATAGAAGCAACGGCAATATTTCAAATATAATCAATTTCCGTAGAATCTTCTATACAGCAAGCATACTTTTGAAAAAAGTTAAATAAAAGTATTTAATATGCCGGTTTCTATTTTTCATGTAAAATTTGATATTTTCCCAAGTGCGTCACGATGATGATGATGACAACCTTCAATAATCTGAACAGATTAGAATCCCGAGATCTTCAGGCCGTTGGGAGTGCGAAAAAGTCTCTCTTCCGGCGGAAGCTCACCAATTTTGTACCTTTCTAAGGTTGCATTAGCGACGGCGGAGTGACCAGTTGAAATGAACGCCAAGGTAGCATCTCGTCCGGCGTGTTCTAGGAGAATATCCTGGCCGCCTGGGTGATTGTTCAAGAATTCTGTGCAATCGTATACGTAATCGTAGATCACGAGCCAGCAGTCGTCAGGAGTGTCGTGCCAGGCAACCTCGGCCAAATTGATTATCCGGAGCTCATCGTGCGACTTTTCCTTCAGTCTGCATTTTCGCTCTCCGATAATATCGTTTCTCTCTGTGATACTATCACGCTCGACCTGCAAGAAGTTCTCCCTTGATGGTTTCACGTCTCCCAATTTGAGAGAGCGGACAGTCAGGTTCACGAGATCCATGCCACTGCGGCTCCTAGAAGCGCTCGTTCTGCAATACAAACAGATTTTATTCAAATAAATTAATTATTTAAAGAATTAATTACAGAATTTAATGTGATATATTGTAAATATTATTTATAGTATTTACAATACTCATACATGTTTTTTAACTTTACAGGTGTATGAATGTGCACGCACGAATATATTTTTATTATAATACATTTATAGAAGTTATCTGATGAATTAAACATCTAAATTTACAATACAAGTTTTTTTTTTGACTCAGAATTAAGTAAATAGAAAAAAAATTAATAAAAATTTATTAAAAATAAATATTCAAACATCAAATATAATATTACGTTGTAAATAAAATAATAGCAAGATAACGTTTAACTAAAACATTAATTTTTTATTTCGTATTTTTTTTTGTACTCTATGACTTTACGTAGCTGTTCTGTTCATATTTATATATTCAAAAAGACAATAAATGATTATTGATTGCGTTTTAATCGACAGAGTTATGCTAAAGCAATATTTGCAGTAGTGAAAAATTGTGAACAACTGCACCGTTGAGAGTACATCATTTTGCAAAAATGATCAGTGACAGCTGAAAAATATGAGCGCGGAAACACCGAGAATATCGATTGTATTGATTGTGGAAATAAACGGGCAATCTACGTATACGAGTCACACACAAATCGCGCGACATTTTACAGCAATCATTTAAACAATCTCAGTAACGATATATTTGGAAAATGGATTTGTCACACGTTAAATCTACCTACAACAACGAGCGTTTCTGCTGATGTCTGTCAAGGGACATCGTATATAACACTGAGACAGAAATCAATTCCTCCGAGAAAGGGGAATAATTCTATTACCGGTTGAAACTTAATGCGTGCACACTCCAAGGTATTTTCTTGGTAACGTACTCCTGTGGTAGTCGAACGTGTTGCTTAGATATTGATCTGCATATAAATCAGCCAAGCTCGAATAAAAAGTTTCCTCTTCTTAGTTGAAGAATTCCTGCTCGTGATAAAAATCAAAGATAAGAAGCGTAAATAAAAATTCAAAAATTAATGAAATTCTATTGACTATTATTAGTAAGCCTGCCACGTAGTATTGGAATCTTACGGACTCGTAAAATCGATGTT
Source organism: Acromyrmex echinatior (assembly GCF_024713525.1). Lineage (NCBI taxonomy): Eukaryota > Metazoa > Arthropoda > Insecta > Hymenoptera > Formicidae > Acromyrmex > Acromyrmex echinatior. The sequence goes on along the minus strand of NC_141852.1, from coordinate 12,132,169 downwards.
CTGATTCTCTTTTCGGCCAAATGTATAATTTCCAACAGGAATTTAAAACAATGTGACAGCACTATTTGTAATTGCTCGCACTATTCCTAAGTATTCTCAGAGAGAGAGAGAGAGAGAGAGAGAGAGAGGGGGGGGGGGGAGGCGTCAGCACACTGCGATATCGCGGCACTCTTATAAAACTCTGTATCATGTGAAAGCGATTTTATTCACTAGTTTATCTTTATTCCCCCACAATGGTGATAAGTACTAACTCGTTTAAACACTTGTTACACTTTTAACAAATCATTGCGGAAAAAAGTGATTAAAAGCCATATCCTTTTTTGGAGATAATGTTGAAATATTAGCAATGATGGGAAGGCCACCAGCATCTTCCGATATTTACTTGTAAATGTAAATATGCTCGATTACAATCATCATGATGTTATGCTCTGCGTTTATCAGTTATATGACGTTTGTATTGACCTTCATCGAACTTTATCTATATCTATATATCCGATACTATGTATATATAATTAATTTTTGATAAATCTACGACTCTTTCTCTTGGACAAAGTTCGATGAAGGTCAATTAATTATATATATATAGTATCGCAGATATATATATATATATATATATATATATATATATATATCCGATACTATATATGTATTAGGTGTTGGAATTAATTCGTAGCGTTTTACAAGTGATGGGAAGTACTTTCATTAATGTATTTTTTAATGCTCATGTGAAATAAATAACATTCTTTCATTAAAAAACGCTACGAATTAATTCCAACACCTAATATATAATTAATTTTTATGTATATATATATATATATATATATTAGGTGTTGGAATTAATTCGTAGCGTTTTTTAATGAAAGAATGTTATTTATTTCACATGAGCATTAAAAAATACATTAATGAAAGTACTTCCCATCACTTGTAAAACGCTACGAATTAATTCCAACACCTAATATATATAATATATTCATGATATTCTTGTATTACATATTTTTTATGTATTTCATAATATATTTATAATATATATATTTTATATAATGTATATTTAATGCTAGAATTTTCTGATCAAACATAATATTTAAAGAAAAAAGAAAATGTTATCCACATCATATATCTATATACACAAAATATTCATCATTAAAATAATAATATATTTAAATTGAACAAAAATATTTATATAATATCTTTTATACTTATTACACAGTACGTGCATGATTTATTACACAGCGTTTTTCTTGCGTGATCACTACATATATCTTTTACACATTCTATATTACTAATAATTATTAAGTTTCTTACTTATGTAAAAGAATAAATATCAATGATGTGAGAAATTGTTAACGTATAATTTGTACTTTCATCTTCATTAATTTGATGAAACTTTCATCAGATCTTTTTTCACTAGAGATTCAGATAATAGATTTTACAACGACGTTTAAATTAAGAAAGAAATATAGTTAAATATTAAACTGAAGGTATCTTTCTGTTTTTCTTTAAAAACTTTGAAGTTTAATGACTTTTTTAATCCATAGTTTCTTTTTATTTACCTAAAAAAAAAAAAAATTCAATTTTCAAAATTGATTAAATTGTTATCGATAATTTTGTAAATAAACTTATTTAGTTTTTAAATATAAATAATTATGAAATAAATACATAAATTTATGTGAATAATCATAAAAAATGATAAGATATTCTCGAATAAAATTCTTATTTTTTATTTTCCATATTACAGTAATTTTAAGGATATCTAATATCTATTTTTTAAATATTAGAAATTTAAAATCTTACATGTAGATGTTTGGAGACTTTTCATAAAACCTGGAGTCAATTCACTGAAGCAATTCAAAGTTATAAAGATTTTAATTTGTAATAAATTTATTTAGTACCTATTTTCAAAATATGAAAAATATAACAAAAATTTTACAAATTGTTTTATTATTACGTCTAAGTATCTACGTAAAATTTTAGCACAATTCTCTTATTGTTATTTTAAAAGTTATTTAATTTTTTTCTTTTGATTTTTATATGTAAAATCATAATTTGATGATAAAGTAATAATATTGATGATAAAGTAAAATATTGTAGCTAATTATATGACTTATATTTTTAATGATGACTGATTCATAAATAAAAGGAGATATACGTAGATTGTGTTTTGACCAACTGCTGACATAACGGAAAATTCAACGAAATGTATTGCCATCAAATTTAAAAAGTTATCAATAAATGAAAGTTGATCGAAACATTTTTAAAAATTTGATGAAAAAAATGATTCGATAAAAGAAATTTTTATCATATCATTTTATGATATATTACAAAATAATTTAATATAAAGTTAGCATACGTTTTTTTTTTAAATAAAAATTAAATATCATAGACGTATATAATATAAATATAAAGTAACAATTATTATGTCAAATTCACAGATTTTGAATGACATAAAAGCGCGAGAAATATACGACAATCAACATACTTAGAAAAATATTACGTATACATATTTTATATTTTTCATTATATTTATTTATTATCGAATAGACACAAAAAAATTAATGCAATCAGAAGACAGCAGATTATCGATTGACTGTAACGGAAAACTGATCGATCGCGCTCGTCCGACCGCCGCACCAGGGCGTAGCGATGCAGTCCGTATGCAAGTTTCACCGTCGGCACGACGACGCCAGGCGTCGCGACGCTGCCGTCATCGCGACGATGTGATCAACAACAGCGGCGACGGTGGTGGCGGCGGCGGCGGCGACGGCGGCGACGGCGGCGACGGCGATGAAGGCGACGGAGGTGGCGATGCGACCAACGACGGCGGCGGCGCATTGCGAGACTGATAGTCGTAATCATGCCACCCTGACCTCACGCACATTCCCGTAAGCACGGTACGTGCGTCGACGTCGCAGGGGAAGATTTTTTACGTATTCGCGACGAGAAGGAGGTGGATAACGACGGCAAAAACGAAAATAACATCGGCGACGACGGCGACAGCGAGGACGGCATTTCCAACGAGAACGAGCACGAGTGCGAAGCGGGGAAAGATCGACGTCGCAACGGGAGGACCGGCCGGTCGCAGATTTACCGTACCATTTTGGTACTATCTCTGGTACCATCATCTAGCCCGTCTTTCCCGGTGGACGACGTCGACGGGAATGGGCACGCGAGAGCGGGACAGAAACGCGCACGCGGAGGATCGCTGTGGGATCGACCCGTGTTCGCGCACGTGTCAATAAAAATTTCATTCCCGAGAAAGGGAGAGAACGCTGCGGATACACGCGGTGGTAGAGAAGGTTCCCGTGATTCGGAATGATGCCGACGTGTTGTTACAGCGAGGTGTCGTTAATCAGAGAAACGTCAAACCACATAGCGTGAACGTGCGCGAACATACCGGTACGATCGAACCGCGGGCGCGTTCGATGAGATCGAGAAAGCTCTTCGCGGGTCTTATCGCTTACGTCCAATATCCGAGAGATGCAAGTCGCACGGTGACGAAAGGATAACGTACATGTGCGTGTGGAAGCCGTTGTCCTCGTGACACATATTAGAAATAGGGACGCATTTGCGTGCGCCGCTACGGTGCCGCGTGAAGATATTCGCTCGATGCCGAGGAACCGGCGCACGCGACGATAAAGCGCTTATCTTCTATCCGGGTGTATCATCGTTATCGCGACCGATAGGCGTGCGTGCCGAAATGTATGGAAATCCCAGGGGTGTACGTGCATCCGGCGAAGGTTCTGAAAAAAAGAGAGACGAGGGTGCGAGGTGACGCCGCCGGCGCTGTACGTCGCACGTGTTACTCGGACCGAACCGGATCGATCGCCCGGAAGTGTGCTCGAACCTAAGGCTTGTGCAGTCATATGCGTCTTATTCGCCGCGTGCAAATTTTCGCGAGAGCGATCTTCGCGAACGAGCGATCGTCGCCAATCGCGATATCTGCGCGAATCGACTCTGTCCGTGTAAGCCGACTGTTCCACCTTCGCATTACAACTCGCTTTTCCGTGGGAGTGTTGGTGATGAAAGTGAATTTATTGCATATATCGTGGATGTATGTGATATCATCTATGAGGACGAGTTGATTATTACTAAATTGGTGAGCAAGTGTTCGATGATATTTGAAGGAATGTATTCCGAAGGAAGGCATTGGTGCTTCGTTGAGAGAGGTTTGATTTGAATTTTTTTGCGAATTCGAATATATTGTTGTTGCCTGTTGTTGTTGTGGAACCGTCCTAAGAGGGAGTTATCAGTATATAATGATTTTTTTAGAAAGAGCGCTCGTTGCTAGTTTATTATTATTTTTTTTTTCCATCAACTGGTTTCTTCTGTATTTCTCTTCATGAAATTTCCTGAGAAATTGCGTCTAGATGAGGAAGGGTATACGTGCGAAAGGAGGAAAACGTTAAACTTTTAATTGGGGATCCGATTTCTCGCTTGCTCGACGGGAAGCTAATCAAATCTGGAACACGCTCCCGTTTCAAGCTGGTTTGCTCTATTTCGACGGGATTCTTCGATGCGGAAGTCTTGCCTCTTATATCATTATGTATATTTATGAGACAAAGATTCGGCGGAGAGGCACGATTTCTTAAATAACGTGTAGGTGGAATTAAAGAAAAAGATCGTCAAGATTTATTAAATCAAGAAAAAGTCCTTTTTCATCGTTCTATAACGCAATTAAATAATACTAGCGTTGTCGTAGTAGAAAATAATTTAGATTTCTTCGCGATTTGAGGTCTGATGTTTTCTGTAGCTTTTACTAGTTACTGTAGAGTATATACTTTTAGAACTTAAAGTGAAATAGATATATGTTTGATATTTGACGAAAGCATGAAAGAAAGTTGTAGTGCAGTCTAGTTGCAGGAATAAAAAACAGACATTTAGAGAAAGATGTGTAACTGTTTCGGCATGTTACATATTTTGTTGTAACAATAATGCTCGTGCTCTCGTATTCTCTTTATCTGTTGGCGATTCGGCCATGTCGCCATGTGCTGATACCACAATAAACAGACAAGTTGTGCCATTTGCCTCGAGATTCGAGACTATCTTCGTTGACACAGTTTTAGTTGCCTTTTCGGATGACAGATTCGCGCAAAGTACAACGATATCCAGATCACAACAGTATCGCTTTCCTCGAGATTACGTCGTAATCCTCTCTTTTAGAGAAGTAAAAGCTTTCAGAGAAGCTGAGAGAGAGAGAGAGGGGGGGGAGAGAAAGAGAGAGAGAGAGAGAGAGAGAGAGAGAGAGAGAGAGAGAGAGAGAGAGAGAGAGAGAGAGAGAGGAGAAGATTCTTTCTTTCCTCACCGCGCAACCAACAAGCGCAGCTCGGCTTTTCGTTATCGTCATTATTAATAGCGGACACATCGATTAATTGATTTATGTTATAAAAAAGAATGGCACGCGTCGATAAATAATGACACGTCCCCCGCCTCCTCCCGGCCGTTCGTTTGCCGTCAATAGACCGTAGCGAATCCCACGGTAACGTCAGACTTATACGGATCATCGACTCTGACTCGCCTGGCTTTTCATCGTGTGTACCCTCCTCTCCGGCCTCCCTTCGAGGCCTACCAATGGAGTCTACCTAGTTCTTATCTCACGTTCTCGCGGGGGAGTAACTGACCGATATCGCGCCGCTACATGCGCTCCATTAAAAATGCAGCCCTACAAGAGGCCTCAGTGAGTCTATAGACATACATTCGCGCGGTCGCGTGCGCCATCATACCCCTCTTTTTTTCCCTCTTTCCCCGACCGATCGAACACACCACCAACGCGTTCCGTCCCTAAATTAACACTACAGGGACATGGAACCCGGCTTTTTCGCCACCCTCGCGTTGATGGAATCACCTCGTTACCTCGTTAATTCTATCAATCCTGACACACTCGCTCGCACGATTTCACACGCTTATATTTCATGGAAAAGAGATTCTTCCGAAATTTCGATACTCCGACAAATCGTGTCTTCCCTCGCTCGCCTAAAGGAAGCGAATCAGCATCTTCCGAACGGAACACATGGTCCATCGTGAATGATCTTGAAAGTGTCATTCTTCCCTCGCACGTCGAACGGTGTGTGTCGGTGTTAAACCCGGAGACCGAAGACCGGCCGGCGATAGTCGTAGCAGCATCTCGGGCTACTCTCACCGCGACCTGCGTTCCGCGAATCCTCGCGATGATTTTCCGTGGCGGTGCGAGAACTCCAACTATTTATAAATGATCCGAACCCGGTCGCGTTGGCGAACGACTCGAGTCGACGGAGCTGCCGCCTCGTGCAGCCGCCACAGCCGCAGTCATCTCGTGTGGGGAACAATTCGCTACCCCATGATAAAAATAGAAGCTCCTAGTCAGCTAGCCGAACTCGAGGCTAGAGAGTAGAGCTTGAGGCGCGCGCGGCACCGCTCTAGCCACGCTAGAGCGAACGGACGGACGGACAGACGGACGGACGTATGTACGGACCGGCGCACCGGCGCAACCGAGCCTGTGGCCCGTACGGATGCTGACGATGATGCTGATGTCGGTGCCGTTACCGTTGCTGCCGATGTTGCGCACCGGGCTAGAACCACATCGTCCGCCGCCCGCGCCGTGAAGAAAGCGCGCCCGCGCGCGCACGCGTGCGAGATCCACGCGTGTGTGGTGTCCACGTGCGTGTACCTGTCTGTATATATGTGGATGCCTACGTGCATGTGTGTATGCGTGTGCATATACATGTGTACTGAGAGTTCGGCTCCGCTCTGCACATTTTCCTCTTCGTCTTACTTCCACCTCGCAACCCGTCTCGAGATAGACTCAGTGTCCGTCGAGGCTTCATCGTGGGTCCAGTCCCGTGGATCTTAGTCATCGACCGTTCCACCGTAGGTAGATCTCCTCGCGGGTGACTCATCAGAGAGAACCCGATCGGGTCTTCGTTACCCGAAGAAAGCGTCAGATTGGAAGAGAGCGAGCTTTCGTGCGAAGAAGTTGTTGAGAAACGAAAAGCTCGAGGGAGAGAAGAGGTGAACGAGACGAAGATAGAGAGAGCGAAAGAGAGAGAGAGAGTGAGTGAGTGAGTGAGTGAGTGAGTGAGTGAGTGAGTGAGTATGAGAGAGAGAAAGAGAGAGAGAGAGGAGAGAAAGAGAGAGAGGCACATTCCGAGCGGATCACGGATGCTTATAGAAACGTTGCGTAACGGCGTCAGGCGGACAGTAAAACCGCAACTCCGACGGACTCGTTGTCTAGTTTCAACAATTTCGAAGAGAAACCTGGTAACATCGCGCGCGGTCTCCGGATTCTCTCATATACTAAAACGATATCTTATGGTGATTAATACCATAGTGCCAGGAGTTCCGGAGTGCCATGTGAATGGTGCTGAATGCGCGTCAAGTCCCGATTCCGTCGGTCCATGATCACGGGCGGCTGCAGCGACACGTGTATGTACATGTGCGTGTATGCGAGTGAGTGAGAGGTAGATCGACCAGGATGATAGTACGGTGAGGTGGTCCGAGATGTTTCATTTTATGGTGGTGATTTTAGAGGGAGGTCGAAGAGAGAGATGAGGATAGGAGAGGAAGGCTAGGAAGTGGCTCGAAAAGGAAGTCTCGCATCCGGCATATCGATTCGCGAAATTGAAGCTTGTCAAGGCCGCGGCTCTCTCGGGCTCTCTCGAGTATTCGGCACCGGAAAAGAGAGAGAGAGAGAGAGAGAGAGAGAGAGAGAGAGAGAGAGAGAGAGAGAGAGAGAGAGTCGTGTAACGTTCTGCGTTCGAGATCGAGAGACGTAGATCCGCGCTCGTCACGTTCGCGCGCTCTCGCACGTTCGGTTCTTCGAAGTTGTACTAAAATTAAATCTGGGGCCCCGGCGCGAGACTCGCTGATTCTTTTCTCACGTCCGGCTTCTCTGACGCGGACTGCGTTGCGATGACAGGCACGCCTTGAAGATTCGAGCGCGGTCCGATGCGCGTGGGGGGGTTTAAACCCAATCTTTCACTAGAACAACAGCTCCGCCACCGTGTATCGTTCGTGTCCAGCCACGTCTCGTAACGACGTCGATGATATATGTGCGTTCGTTACGGCGGATCAACGCTTGATTCTTCGATGCTATTGTAGAGATCTGGTGGAGGCGGACGTGAGAAGGCGACGGCGAGGGCGGCGAAGAAGATTACGACGACGTCGAAGGAGAAGGTGGCGGAAAATGAAGCAACGTACAGGGCAAGGCAGATGTTACTGATGTTACTGAGCAAGCACAAATACGACCACGACGACGATAACGATCACGACGAAGACGAAGACGAGGGTAACGAGGGAGTTGAAGAGTAGTAGTAGGAGAAGAAGGCGGAAGAGGTGAACGAGAAAAACGAACGACAGTGCCTGCACGGTAACTGCAAGAGATGCAGCAACAACCGCACTCTGGCCAGCAACCGTCTGGGGCGCCGAATGGGGTGGCGGGGGGTGCCCAATTGCCACAAACAGGTGGCATAAGTCCGGCGCAACCTGGCGCGACCGGTACCGCCACCAATCGCGCTCAAGTTAACGGGGGTAGATTCGACTTTGACGACGGTGGGACCTACTGTGGCGGCTGGGAAGATGGAAAGGCCCATGGCCATGGTGTGTGCACCGGACCCAAGGGTCAGGGCGCCTATTCTGGCAGCTGGCACTTCGGCTTCGAAGTATCCGGCGTCTACACCTGGCCTAGGTGAGCGACTATACTTGTTAGTAGACTATACTTTTTTGCACGTGAAACACTTAGGTTACGGATAACTTTATGTCTTATTGGCGCTTGACATACAATATTTCATGCGCATTTGTTAACTAGGCAGGTTACACGGCACACAAAATTATGGAGGATTACGATAGATTGCTAATTCCCGTGGTATACGTAATATACCACGATGCTCGTCCGGTTGCGCGCATTTTGTAGAGCGAATTAATCTTATATTCTCTTCACGTTGGTGCACTCTCGGGATTTTCACAACGACTGCCACTCCTCCGAGCTCATGAAGGATTAACGCCGAGCTCGTTTGCACTGTGACGAGTGTATGGTTTTCAGGCTGATTATCCGATATTACATTACCGCCACTGCGCTTGTTTCACGTTAATAATGTCGCTTAGCGGGGCAAACGACTAAACATTACACGCTGCAAAAATAAGATCCGACCAGACGCTATTTGTAAGGCTTAGCAGTTGTAGAAAGTTCTCCGGTGAGATTCCCCGTGAATTCCTATTGGATGTTTCATTGATGATTTTCGCGAACCCCCGAATTGAATTCACGAGACTCCTAGCGTCGCGTGTGGCGCGTGATGTACAAACAGCGGACCTTGACACGTATCTGTATATACCTGGGAGGGAATCTCCCGATTCCTGTAAAACTGGGTCACCGTGTGCAAGGACAACCGGAACAGGTCACCGGGATTCGAGTCGTTAGGACCTAGTTCAGGGTCGTCGTAGAAAATCGCCGTCAAAATTTTCGAGACGGTCGCGAAATGATCGCGAAACGATGATGATCGATATCCGCATTCGTGCGCGTTGAAGACGAAAGTCTTTTTTCATTTTTTTTTGGAGCAATTAATTAATTTATCAACAAGTACATGGAAGTTATTCAGTAGTTTCGTTTCAATAGAGTGTACAATTCTGGTTTCAGTAAGAGAATGCAAGATATAAATGAGCGCTCAGATTCTTCGAATCCCAAAATGTAACGTCGAAAATCATTAAATGTTTCTCGCGAATGACGACGTCATCAGTGAGAAATATTTTAGGTCGTTTTTGTCCGTAAAATTGAACAAAAAATGGCAGGACCTAGTATTGTTGATCTGTCGATTGGATTCTACTTTTGGATTTCTCTGCTCGAAATTAATTGAAAAATAAAATTATTAATTATTTATATACTCCGATTTAAAATATAAACACTCTATAAAATAAGGTTAATTGCAGAGCCACCTTGTTTCTCGACGATTAGTTTTATGAGAGAATACATAACGAGAATACATAAACGAGGACAATTAGGAAAAAATTATATAGTATCTACGTGCACGCGATACGAAACCCGGAAAAACTTTAACGATCGTAATTAGAGTTTCTAGATCACACACACAATGGAAATATTATAATATTAAGTAAGAAGATATTAAATAATGGAGATGTAATAACAGTAAAATGCTGTGTAACGATTTTATTTATTTGCAAAGGGCTATTAAATTGTGCTCGAAATTAAATGTGAACGTTTTAAATATATATGCATACTTATATTATTTAATATACATATTGTACAGTATTATTAGCGATATAAATTTTAACTCGTTGCGTTACGCTGTGATTTTTTTCAAAATCATTTTCAGAAACTGAGATCTGCTTGAATGTAAATTCATTTCTCACTGATTTCTGGAATAATTAACATAAAAAAAGAGAGAAAATGAGGTAGAGACGAAACGATGACATCCTCTTTTCTTGCCGATCACGTATCTAGGCTGAGAGAATTCGCCGTTTCATTTCCGCGTAAACTGGAGCAAGGTCCATCTTTAACTAGCAACATTTTCCAACGACTTCATTCTCGATCATGATGATACTCGAAGATGAATCGTTTCGCAGATCGAGCACGTGTTGCTGACCACCTCGTTCGGAGGATAGTTCACTTCACGTATCTAGATATCACTATCATCGTTTATACTTCCGTCGTTCGCGACAAGTAAAGAACATTGCATTGTTGAGAATCGCGAGAGACCGCCTTTATCTCAATTATTTATTACACATTTAGTTGTTAATTATACTAAAACATTTTAAAAGATGAAATGTTCTTTTTATTTATTCTCAAATGTTCTAAAAATATAATGCAAACATTATTTACAATTACAAAATATGTACGAATTATTATTGCATTGTCAGAATTTATAATGTAATTAATCGTATCGCGATATAAATTTTTATCACACGACAGAGTATCGTTAAACACAAGTATTTACGCAATACGCGACACTTATAGAACATTTCCGCAACAGTTTTCGCATCCACGTGCAGCTTTCATGTTTATGTAATCATTATTTGTAAGGACTTGGATATCGCTCGGGTAGGATTAATCATTCTCTTTCAAGAGATTTACTATAGATGTTCTCGAAACTTTCTTGTCGTTTTGCAAAAACTATGACGATTAAATGGGAATAATTAAATTATATTTGATGCTGGATTTAGAAAGATTTTCTGCGATAAAAAGTAATAACAGAAATAAGTTTAGCGCAAAAGCTTTAATCGCACTTGAAAGAACGTTCGCTCGATTAGTTCTCTCCGTCTCTCTTCTTCGATAATTATAACTTTCATAAAAATATCTTAAAAGAAGGATCGTAGGCGGCGTAATCACTTTCTACATTAACACGAGGTGTCATGCCTCTCATTGCCACTCCATTCTGTACATCCAACAATGTGGATGCAACGTTGTCATCGTCATCGGCGACCGTCGGTAATTATTGGTCGGTAATTATTGGTTAATTAAACGAGTTTTCAGCTAACGTGAATGGTTAATTATAGCATAAATAGCGACGTGATCCTTGAAGCGTAACTCTTAAGGATATTTTTGCGAGCGAACAACAGCTGAGAGCTGCAGAAGACGTGATGAAATTATCTCTATAATTTTAAAATACTTTTTAAGTCCCAAGTTGAAGGAAGAGAAGTTGTTTTAGAAGATTAAATTCCGCAAATTGCATTTCAGCGGGTCAGCCTACGAAGGACAATGGCAGAACGGCAAGAGACACGGCTTGGGTATGGAGACCCGTGGCCGTTGGCTTTATCGGGGAGAATGGACTCAGGGATTCAAAGGTCGTTATGGGGTCCGGCAGTCTACTACCTCCACTGCGAGATATGAGGGCACGTGGTCCAGCGGTCTGCAGGACGGTTACGGTTCTGAAACTTACGCCGACAGTGGTAAGCTCCAAGTCTATTCGACACGTTTAATCAACCTGATAATCCTTTTTTCCATAAATCGGAATATAGGACGTTTCTGAGAGAGAGAGAGAAAGTCTTATGAATTAGATAAACAAAACTGTGAGCTCTCTTTCACCTTGAAGTTGAAAACATATTTTTTTTATTTCCATATATAACAAATATTTCTAAATATAACTGGGAAAAATGTTTTGGATTTATAATTTTTTGATTCGTTAATAGTTTTCTATTTCTAAAATAAATGGGATACGCTTTCAAAATTGAAACAATTTCCAAAAATGTACTGACTGATAAAAAAAATCTTTGCGATACGATTTGCTTGTATCGATTTGTAATAACGGTTAATACCGTGTGCGTAAGTATCAATATATTTGTATTCGGTTGTGCAATCGCAACAAAGTTCGACTTTATTGATTTCGCATTAAAATGTTAATAAATGGACGATTTCATTCACGAATGAAATATTTTATTGGACGTTAAAAACGCGTTGGAAATCCTTCATGCTCCAGAGAGCTGGCCTATGAAGCAAGATATCGTCAGTAAATAAATCACTGAGTTCTTTTAATAAAGCTTCGCGAGGCTGACTTGGGAACGCGGTAAATAAACAAAATAAGAAATGGATGTGGCGAAACGCGTCGTCGATTTCGCATTATTCTCGGCGAGATATTTAGTTGCGCCAAGATTGATGGCCGCAATTGCGGTATGTCTACAAAAATTGATGCAGTATTTAGAAAGCAGTCTTCTTCTTCTTCGTCTTTCGAATTCCTCTACTTACAAAGATGTCATTGTCGAGCGGAGTATTACAATGTGGGGTTTTATTTGTAAAACTATATTATATAAAATCGATTGCATCTAAGGAATCATTTCTACGATAAATCAATCAATTCTGGCAAGATACTGGTATTTCGTTTCTATTATTGCAAATAGAGAGAAATATAATCGCAATGGATAATACCGTTAGATCGATATCGATTGCGAAAGGAATTTTTTTCGAGAAGAATCAAGATTGATGATACTACTATACGATTGCAATTTTCATGAAAATCACTGCAACCTTCGATAGAGTCTTACTTCTTCTAATCCTTATTACTCTATTTACTCTATCTATTTACTCGCTTCTTTTTTTTTCCTGGGGAGATTTCCCTTTTGCACGATGCAGATCCTCATTCTTGAATTTCATCCGCTATTGCAAGGAACATCGCAAAATTCAATACATCTTAAATGTCATTAACCAACTCAGTCATAATTTCTCCGCTGTTGAAATCTAATTTGTCAAATTCATTTAACTTGTCGCGAAATATCGTTAGAGGCAATTTTCTGCAGTCGCTTCAGTTACGAATAAACGATACGCCATTAAACGGAGTCGCACTCCGATGTGAGGAAGTAGGACTATTGTTCAACCGATCGATCATCGCTGGTGAAACATTATAAAGTATTCATGTGTTATCTATCATAAGAGATCGCAGCGTCGCACATTCGCGTAACATAAAATATTACCGCATATTAATTAAACATGATATTGCGTTCTCAGACTTGCCGTTTTTCTCGTGAGATAAACTTAGTCTCGTTATGGTCGCGGCAGATGCTGCGTCTCAGCGTGTTGTGAAAAGATTGCGAGTAAACCAAATGGAAAATCTTATTCAGTAACTCTTTGCGCAGAGTTTCGCCATTATTCATCTTATGGCAACAAAATACTTCAAAACTCGCACTCGTAAACTTGAAGACGATTCTCGCGATTCTTTTATATTTTTGGAAAAGACAATCGAGACTTAAATAAAATAGCGAATAAATATTTAATTAATTTTAATAACAAGGAGAAGATACAGTGGACTCTTTATGGATTTTAATCTCCTTCGGTACACTGAAAAAAGAGTCTGATTATTTAGTCAGTTAGCCAAAAGTTAATTATTTCAACCAAATGTTCCGGTAATATAACTAAACATAATTTTAACTTTATAAATATTTAGTAAGTATTACCGTTGATAATAGCGTTTGATAATATTTATTAGTGATCTCTGGACCGAATTAAAGTCGGAATCGAAAACTTGTGTTTTAGAACCCTTTTTTTTAGTGAATCGAAACCGAAACCATACCCAAATTTTGTAAAATTTATAATACCGAAACCGTAACTGATAAAATTTTATTTTTTGGGTTCTTTTCGGTTCTTTTTTCTTAATTTTTGATTTTTATCCTTGTTCTTTCTTTGTTCTGCTCGTTCCTTCGTCCACACACAATCACCAATGTTCAATCCAATATTACTACCGCCAGCTCTCTTAACAATCGGAATGTAAATACCTCTAGCACTTCATATAAGAAATCTGGCAGGATTGCGAAATATATTTAATGTAAATTATTATAAGATACTAGCATTTCTTTTATTTAGATCTTCCTCATCAACATTTGCAAGAATTTATTCTAAATCATGAAATTCAAAAATACATATGTAGACTTTATGTAATAAGTGAGATCTATCCATAAGAATCAAATAAATTGTAAGAAAGAACTGAGAGAAATATGCTTAAAATAATGTTTACGTAATTTTTATTCAGTCACGTGATCAGTTGACGCCTCTCTTCGATTAGACTCTCTAGATTGAACGAGTGAATACGCTATCTCTCTCTCTCTCTCTCTCTCTCTCTCTCTCTCTTCTTTTTTTTAATAGAATAAATTTAAAGAATAAATAAAATAAAGCGTAAATAGAACAAAAAAAACCGTAATTTTTACGGTTTTGGTTTTCTTTACTGGTAAAAAAAGAACCAAAACTGAAACCGGAACATTTATTTGATATTTTCTTAAACCGAAACCGGAATCGGAATTAAAAAAAACCTTTCGATTGGGGTCTCTAATATTTACTAAATATTTGTGACAATAAAATTATGTTTAATTATATTATCTGAATATTTGGTTAAAATTATTTCACTCAATATTTGGTCAACTATAACCAGACTCTTTTTTTTGGTGTATGATAAATCTATATCGAAAATAAATTATGCCATTTGAGCATTTTGTCGAATAGGCCTTATATTTTCTTTATGTATGAAAGAACTTCGCACTAATTATATAAAAAATTGGATCTCAAATGAAATGAGTTAGTTTTCACATGTAACATAGTTTATAATATGACACAAGGCTTAATAACGTATAATTTTTAAGCTAAGTGTATTAAAAGTGCTCTGTGCATGAACACAAGTTTTATATCTTTGATATACTATAGCTTAAAAATTATTCATTATTAATATCTTTTGTTCACCACATTATAAGTTACATTATATGTGAAAATTAATTCATTTCGTTAGAATCCAATTTTCTATAATTACTGCGGGATCCTTTCATTAAAAAATACTACTTACAAAGTATAATAAATTCAACAAAACGCTGGGACACGACACAATTTATTTTCGATGTACATATTGTACATTCATTATGGTGAAAGATATCAAACTCTGTGAAAGGTCCACTGTGTCCTCTTCTTGTAAGCAAAATAAATACAAAGACTTGCACACTATAAAAAATAGCAGTGTGAACTTAACATCGTGCGGTGTCTATATAATTCTCACTGTGTTGGTGTTAAATTAACACCAGCATAGTGTGGATTTAACACCATGGATTTTTAAATCTACACATCCATGGTGTTAAATCCACACCATGTTAGTGTTGATATTGCATAAATACCAGAGATTTTTTAAATCCTCATCATGTTGGTGTTAATTAAAGAATTATATAGACACCGTATGGGTGTTAAATCCAAGTGTGATGTTAAATTGACATCAACATTTTTTACAGTTAAAGATATATATTACACGTTTCGTAGTGTAATATATCTTTTGCCTGATGAGTTTGTTCCGTAAGTAGTGCTATCGTAGCATCCCAATTGATCACCAAATCTGATTACCAAAATCTTTCCCGTAAGGCATCGGAATTCAGAAACTGGAACTGCTCTGACACGGCCACGTCACGTCGAACACTCGTGCGTATATTATGCGCGCACGAAAATAGCACGTCCAATCGCTCGACGCGAATCACTCGACTCGATATTTATCAAGCACTACAGGTTACCCAATCGGATTTAATGCTTTACAGTTTAAATGTATCTTTAATGAGTCACTATAAGTCTTTCTCGCCTCCTCCTCTGAACCACCCTCGATTTAACCCTTTTATTTGTCTCACATAAAAATATATCTCCAGATACATCTGTCTGCCAGAAAAATAAATACCCCTTACTGTTTGTTATAATTTTCTGAAGAAGGATCAGCCTAGCACCTGAAAAAGTTTGCGGCATGATCAGAAGTCTATATAAAGCTCCGAGAAACATCGGACAAAATAAAATACGATAAAACTCTTATCCGCCACTACCGGCCACGCTCACTCTTTCTCATTCTCTTTCGAATGTTCTCCATCTCTTCTCGCCTTTTGCAACGAAGATAAGTGAAGTGCTGGGCGCTATTTCGACGCGAAATCGAACCAGCACAGCGGAGTCACGGCGGAGGAATCTCCTATCATGAATGGACCGGATGTCGAAACGTTTATCGCAAACGAACGAAGTTTATGTACACCGTACTGAAATGTGCATCATGCTTGGCCGACAAACGTTCCGAAAAAGAGTAAAAATAATTGCGAACAGATTTAATTAATTAAATTAATTTACAAAATAAAATTAATTTAATTTTTTTAATACAGACATAATTAATTAAATTACTTTACAAAATAAAATTAATTTAATTTTTTTAATATAGTCTCTTTTTGAGGAAAAAGTGAACATCTTTTTATCAAATAATTTATGTTAATTTACTCCATCCTGTGGAGTAAATTAAAATGATTCAGTATTATTTCAGATTAATCTTTTAAAAGAATACCATCAAATTACGTCGATTAACCTTATGAGAGACGAAATCGTTTTTTTTATATTCAAATTCTCTAATGTAATATGACTAATTTATTGTCAAGCACATTAATTCCATTGAGTTTACTTTATTCGTTATTATATTACATCTGTTTTATTGAGGAAATTTTCAAGGATAAAATTACTCCCTTTGAAGATTTCTAAACATATGAACACGTGATGTGTGATCGAAGATATCATGTCGGGTTCAAAAATTGATTAATTATTTAAAGTGTTTTGTTATTCAGTATTTCTTGGAAGAGCGGAAATTTTATAGAAATTATATTATATTAGGTGTTGGAATTAATTCGTAGCGTTTTACAAGTGATGGGAAGTACTTTCATTAATGTATTTTTTAATGCTCATGTGAAATAAATAACATTCTTTCATTAAAAACGCTACGAATTAATTCCAACACCTAATATATATATAATTTCTATATATACAGTGAGTGCAAAAAGTATTTGTATAGAGAAAATATTTTTTTTTTTAATAAATTATATACCAAAAAGATGTGTATTAATTATACAAAATATATCATCTGAAAAATAAGTGAAAACAAAAAATTCTATATTTGGATGCTCAAAAAGTATTCATACAGTCGAGAAATTTAGTTTCTAAAATTAGGAATTCATGCGGAGCATTTTCGTTTATTTATGTTAGAACAGAATGTATTCATTGTATTCATAAAATTGCTAATTAATGTTTATTTTCTACAAATAAGGCTTTTTTAATAAAAAATTTCCTTGTACGAATACTTTCTGCACTATGTGTGTAAATGTATTTGAACGGCTCTTTCGGAGAAAAGAGCTCTTTTTAAAGATTAAGATTTCGGTCGCCCCGCTGTCAATACGACGCAAAACAAGAAGGGGGGAAGGGGAGGAGAGGGGAAAGAGATGAAGGTGCAGCACGTGTATACACATCGCGTGGAAGAGGGCGAGTCCACGTAAACACGACGAAGGTTTCCACCTATCCTGAGGCGCGCGGGCGCGCCCAACTTTTCCACGAAGGCGCCGGTTGGTTCACCTCCTGGTTTGAACCTCTCCGCCGCAGGTCAAGGTCAACCACAGTCTTCCCTCTCTCCGTCCGCTGGTTCTACCGGTGTCGTGTGCAGAGCATGACTCTTCTATGTTGAAATAAAATCTACTCCTGCCGCCCCGTTCGCAGCCGTCACGTCGTTGCGCCGCTTTGGTTCCTTTCGTGCCCTCACTCGAGATTCCATTATTACTAGAGCAGATGTCTCCGCTCCCATTTAACTGCAGCCTACACATTTTTTCACCTCTTCCTCCGTCAACCCCCAATCGAACTTCTCCGATGCATTTTCCGTCATGAATTTCCTCTTGTCATTTCACATCACCTAGTCAATATTTACTACCTGCCTGAAGTAATTTGTTCATTTTCATTCATGATCGTATTTACGTAACATGCGTAGTAGTTAAATTAATCTGAATCTATATGTTAATAATTTAATTTCCATGTAATTTGTAGTTGATAAGTATAAAATTACGAGAGAAAAGATAAAAATGTTTTTTTAAATACTCACGTATTTTTTAATATTCAACAAATTTTGCTGTCAATGGCAAATTTTTAAATTTTTAAATTTTTTAAATATCGTTTGAACAAGAGTTTGGATTGGCTCGGTTTTGTATTTTTCAAAATATTCTGGCAATAAAAATAAAAGATAAGGTCGATCGTTGAATGCGTAGATGCACGTAGATTATGTACTCTGTTGTGTACTCCCACGCACGCACACACACACACACACACACACACTTTCGGCATGTTTTCGCTTCTTTTGCTGTTCACAAAATGCGACACGTGAATCGGGATGCAAATATCAGCAATCGTATCGACAGTTGTTTGAAATACCATGTTATTTCGACATTTCAACAAGTTTGAATTGCCCCGGTTTTATACTTTCCGAAAAACTCTTGCAATATGCTCGGCGCGTGATTCCTACAATTTCCCCGATTCTATTCAAAATTGGCGAAATACATACATTGACGCGACGTTCGCGCTTATCATTTAATTGCATCGCTTTATACCGTGCCCAGTAAATTGCATAATCATTACGCAACGATGATAATATCTTTCATCTTGTAATTATACATCTCGAATGAGTGATTGTTGTTACAGCTGTAATTCCAGTTCGCTGTAATTAATTTAGAATTAACACAATTACGAAGCGGATATCATTCGTCGCTGCGCAAGTCGTGCCACTCGATTATTTATTTGAATAAAAAATGTCTCTTTAAATCACACGGACAAGGACAAGAATAATGCGTCTTTGAATCACAATCGCGCGCTTTCTGAAAGTTATTTTCTTCTGGAATAAGTTATTTCTTATCGTATGCGATAATTTTACCGGTTTTTAATCACGAATTAACATGCCTTCTTAATGGCGTCTTTAAAAAATGTACGAGGTGTCTCGAGGTGTATACATGAATGGCGGAACTGTCTCCCAGTTGATAAATGTCACCTCGTTGATGCCGTAAAGGAGAACAAATGTTGAGATTTATTGACGTTGAAGGATGAGGATCAACGCGCGCGCAATTATTGTCCTTTAATTAAAGGAAAAATCCCCAGAGCTAAAGGATGTTTGTGGAAGCAAAAGTATCACGTTTCGGTACACGGACGCTAAGCAAAGATAAGCAAGGTCACAGATATTTGACTTCATTTTCTTTACCGAGCCGCATCATATCGCTTTTTTTCTCGAGAGCTGTGTCACATAAGAAAACACTCGTAGCGCTCAGTGAGATTTTCAAGTCGAATGTCTCATAGGTATACACATTTCGTAGTCCCACGTTTCGTTTCCATATATGATACATCATTCGCATGGTTTTTTTGAGACACCCTATGAGTATGAATGACCGAAAGTAACGAATGATTCATCAAGCGATGAGGATCTGGAATGATCTTACTATTACGTTTTCACTGTTTCAATGTATTGTTAGAAATATTTGTGAATTTACAATACCCTTACAATAAAAATGTGCAGTAAATTTACAAACCTAACCATATAACGTTTTTTTGCTGTAATTTTACAGTATTTGTAAATTTACAATAGAAATTTGTTGTGAATTTACAAAACTGGCGTGCATGTGTATTAGAGATTTGCATAAACTTTACCACAAAATGTTATTGTAATTTCACAATATAACTGTTTAAAATTATAGCACATTTTTGTTGGATAAAAACACTTTTGGAAGTTTAAAACAGAAATTTCTTGCACAGGTGGACTACTTGCTAGGAAACATTGCTAAGAAAATAATTTATATAGACTAATTTTCTTTTCATAATCCATTCTCTCTTATTTCAAGACTATCTTAACTAAATAATGATTTAAGATGCTAAAAAAAAAATAGCTGCTCTATTATTGGCTTGTGACATCTCAAAACTGTACTGAGAAAAATGTCTAATTGAAAAGGAACAAACTAGAACAATTCCGGTTATCTCAACTAGAATTCTCATAGATTCAACTAAAAAATGATTCAAAAAATTCCATTTTTAACCAAAATTTCAATTAATTCAAATTCTTTTAATATACTTAAAACAATCTTAAATATAAGAATTAACAATAAACACTAGCCACATAGACACATTTTTATTTCCTTTTCTCTTCGCGTAATCATAATAGCTTCTCGCAATTTATCTTAACACCTTATTCGCTTATGTCTTTTACATACGTACGCGCATATCCTCGTTTTAAGCATCTCGAGTTAAAAGACTTACCGAACGCCATTTCTCTCGTGGCACGTGGCCGAGGTATTTATTTATAAATACCGACGCCGACGCGTGCGCCGGTACAAGTGCGAGAACTTGCTGTCGATTGGAAAACGAGGAAAGAGGGTAGATATGCAACAACATATTGATGCTCCCTACCCGCTCCCTCCCGTCTTCAACCCCCTCATATCAATCTCCAGACCCTCGTGTTTAATAGACTCCTTGAACCATCCACGCCTTTCTGATAAATCGCCCGTGACTTAGCCACAATCTTACGATAGGATGCGCGCTTTCATCCTCGACAGCTTGCATCGCACATGCGCACGCGAAAGCTGCAGGAGTCACCGACGATATCGCGAAATAATTTATGGGCCGATAATTATTTCGGAGAAATGGCGAATCGCTCGAGTTCGCGCGACACGTTGGAATTTAATTAGAGCGTAACGGAGAGAAAGACATCGCCGCGCGAAAGGAAAAGAACACCAGGAAAATAGATCGATATCACGAATCCAGAACACAAGCGATATCACGCTGTGACTTAATAAAAGAACAAATGTCCTGAAGAACAAATGTCTACACAAAACGTTTCCTCTTTCGAGTCGTAAAATGACGTAAAAACTTGGAGCACTTCTGGCGGCCACTTTCCGTCGAGGCTTTCGCGATTATAAATCAATTAATGGATGTAATCCTATTTTTGGTCAAAGTGGATTTTAGTGTTTGAGAAGGTATAGGAGAAGGTAGTATTATGGTTAGTGTAGATATGATGTGTATGTGGCTTAATAAATGCTGCTATTAAATGGCAAATTCTAGTAGTTACTTGTGGGAATTATTTGCTCGCTGTTACAGCAAGATACTAATATGCCAATACATAATATCCAGTGAACACAAAGTTACATGTTACCTGTTATTTGTAATTTCTCACTCAACAATATAATTGTAATATGTGCAACACGTATGTTGTATTATAGTTATATTGTTGAGTGGGAAATTACAACTAATGGGTATGTTACATGTAACTTGTGTTCACTGGGTAGTCGGCATTTATTATAACGTATTTTTATTTTCAAACATTTTGAAACGTTTTTAAGATACATTTTATGTATATTTCTCCATTCTTCTTAAACGTATTATCAAACGAATATATTATACGTTTGAGCGTGTTCTTTGTTAACATTTTATTCGGCTATTTACATTTCGAGTTATGCAAACTAAAAAAGTAATGTGACCTTTTGCTAATGTGGCCTTGTAAACGTATTGATTACTGATGGTCTCTTTTTATAACAAAATAATTATTCCGTAAATCAATTGTAGCTCTACTGTTAATCTACTATAATTTATATTACGTATACATAATTTTTTAGTACTGAGCAGTCTATATGCTGAAGGAATTATGTGTACATACATACATTTGCATAATTTGAATATATTATATATTCTACTATATTTTACTTTTTTATTAATTTTGTAATTCCAATTTTCTTTAAACAGAATCAATTTTTTAAATCTATTTTTGTGAAAGGCCATATTACCCCTGTTTCTCTTCGAGCGATTATGCAGTGTCGCTACATTTTTATAAATAATGCCCTAAGTAATAAATATTTCATAACTTTGAGTCTAGAACCGATTGAATAACATTTTGACAAATGTAATTGTTAAGTTTTAAATTCAAATATTGATTATTAACCAAATTATTGTATAAAAAGTAAATGAAGTGCCATAATACTACCTTTTTCTCTATTAAATGCAAATTTTTACAAATGTATTATATTATTTCAGTTTTATAAACATGCATAAGATGTCGATGCGCATAAAACTGAAATAATATATTTACATTAGTTTGCATTTAGTGTTATTAAGCACTAATATCTGCTTTGATCAAAAATAGCATTAATCTATTAATCGATTTATTCTCGGCGATCTTAAAATAATTTCGATTTATAATTATTTCGCGATTATAGTTTATAATATACGGTACATCGGCGGAGAAAGAGATAGTAATAGCAGGGTGTCTATGCAATTCACTTACATGACGCGAATCGTCTGATAGGTTGTCGCATAATTAAACGACGCATTATTATAAGTGACCAGGTTGTACATGCAATGGAAACGATGTCCCATTCTGCCTCGTATAAAAAAAAAAGCGAGCGGAGAGAGGTGAACCGAGAGAGGTGAACAATTTCGCGCGCGCGCGCTTGTAACAGAAGGCCGTGTAATCTACCTTTTTTTTTGTCCCCTCCGGCTAAACGCTACGAGCTGCAACCCTTTATGCAAATAGTAGCTGTATATGGGATATAGCTGTTAATATTACACCAGCGTGGGTTTACCTTGATGAGCCGTTTTTACCCACTTTATACGGCTCGGCTGTTATTCCTGATTTTTCCTGGCGTCACACGTCTTACGTCACACGAGAATCCGCCACCGCTGGTTGCGTGCGAAAAAAAGGCCGCTGCGAATTTTAAATGGCGTTTAATTAATGTCAAGGATAGCCGTGAATCAGAAGGCAACAATGGATTAAAAACGTAATAATCGAGAGTTGTTATTACTGAAAAAAAAGATATTGTTTCGACAGCATTATTTCAATTGAACGTAATCTCATTGATTCGATAACAGTATTAATAAAACAATACAATTTCATTAAAATAAGAGCATGAAGTATTTTGTTTCATTATTGGTGTTATTGTACAAGAAAATTATTTTCAATTAAAATAATGCTGTTCATATAATTCTTTTTTTTTTTCAGTGTAATTATTGAATGTAAAAACGAAAGTCTGTCCGAATAGTTATGATTAATTTCAAAACGAGAATTTTATCTATAACTCGCAAAATAAGAATTTTATCAAGCGCACTTTATGATTCGTAACGTGAGGTACATTATGAATCGTAAATACGAGATTCAGGAGTCAGTTCTAAGTAGAATTGTAAAACGTAGATTGTTCTCGTAAGAACTTACGATTGCTTATAAATTTATGTTTATAACTTTAGAAGGCCTCATAAGAGACTTTAAAAAAATAATGACAAAATCAAAGTACCTACTCGTACGTTAGGAGTTAACGCAAAAAACGATGCAAAAACGAATAATTTTTTTTTAAATATTTAATTTTAAAACAATTATGTATGATTCCCGTATGTTTTGACTCTAGTTTGAGCTTTCGTCGGCGAAACATTAAATCTTACAATTGTATGTTATAATTTCTTCCCTTTGGTTATAGAAATTCAAATTTGTTGATTCTGGTTTCATGGCATGTACGCAAAGCACTTTACAAAGTAAGATGTGGACGTAATGTGGACGTAAAGTAAAATGTGACGTTTTCTATTTGTAATATACCTACAATTTTGAAATTTAAAGCTCATCTACATAGAAGTCGTAGACGGTCGTGGAATCTTAAGTCGTAAGAAACTGATTAACCGCAATTAAATATAAGAAGAATGCTTGACTTAAGATTGATCAATTTCCTACAATTTGAAATCCTACGACTTCTATATAGACAGAACCTTTAATGTTTTTTGCTGATGAACTGGAGTCCAAACGTACAAAAATATATATAATTATTAAAATTAAATGTTTTAAAGACAATTATGTATCGTTTTCTTCTCACGCCCATTTTGTTTTTGTTATTATTTTATGCAATTTTTACAGATAGCTTTTTGTTAGCTGTAAGATTTACGAGAAATCATAGATACGTATTTATGAATGATCGTATATCTTACGGTACACAGAATTACCACTTCAGTCATAAGTTTTTACAAGTTTTACGAGAAAAGTTACGATCCTTACGATTTTATCTAAAATTGATTCGTCAGCTTTTTTCGGCAACTCATGGTAATATCGTGATAATACTTCGATAAGTTTCCCAGTAAGACCGCGCGACAAAGAAAAAGTATGCCACTTTGTTATTGCAACGACGCTCGGCAACCCGATACACAGCTATGTAATCATACATGTAGCACGCATGGCGCTCGGATCGAAGCCACAGAGGACGCAACGACGCACGAATATTATAATCAATAAGAAAATAGCCTGCTGTTCCTCGAAACAAATGGCTTTTCAGCAATATTAAGTGAAAATAGACCGACAAATGTGCAACACAAATTAAGAGGACCATATTCGGTCAAGGCGAGTCTTATTGCTGGTACCTAATGGATTTTAACCGACACGTACATCGTCCGGCGCAAATTACGCTATAAATGGCCAGCGGAAGTGCACGGTTCTTGCTCTATATTTCTTGTGCGCCTCATTCATCTGATCGATCGTAAAAGAAAGAAAGAGACAGCAGTTTTTGTAATATTAATCGTGCCTATACATAGTAAAATTCTTAATGATAAAGTTTAAGCCGTCAAGTTTCGAAAAAGTCTCGGAAGTCCACTTTTTCGTACGACAGTCTTGTACGGTATGCGAGTAACAACAGTAAAAACAGATAGATATAAATTATAGATCTCTCTGTGATATTTCTTTTTTTTTTTCTTTTATAAGGACACGTGTTTCCTAGAATTTCTACCATCCTCCCTAGACAGAGACACACAACTAAAAGACAGTTCGGACGACCTGTTAGGGTGGTTTGCGACAATCTGGTGGAGGCTGCAGACCGAAATACGCTCGCACGGCCAATTCTCACTAACACCGAGATGCGTTCCGATGCACGTGCAACCAACCACCACCTCGGAAGATGGCCGTGCTATTTCAGGCAGACTAGCCAGTGCCATGTAGCGAATCAGGACCGTACTGCACATTTAGTTCACCCTGCAGAGATTGTTCTTTTGCGGCCGTTCTATCTCGATCTTAATTCCAACCAACAAAATCTCATCTGTAGCTATATGGCTTTCAGTGTTTTTAAAAAGTAAAGCAAAAGCATCATCAGATAATGGCCAGCAAACGCTGATGATAAATTTTGAAACGTCAAATTTGACGATTATCTTTCACGATATCGACGAGCAGAAACCGCGCTCCGGTTAGATTAAAGGCTCCCATTTCGTGCTTCCTGCATGACAGATATATGCTAGGATGACCCCTCCCCCCCTCCCCCTATTCCGTGTTAAACTACGTTAAATCCGACTTGCGCTACCAGTAGTCTACCGGGAAATGAAATTTGTGGAGACTATCGATCGTTCCATGTGCAAAGCAGTAAGAGAAACAAATACAAAAAAAAAAAAAAATAACGGCTTGCTTCACAAAATAATGCGTTATTCAAATGTATGTTAAATAGACATCGTTAGGTATTTGTGCATCGCCATCGATTTGAAATGGTATCTGATTCATAATTTATTTTCACGAGATTGAGGTGAACTTTTTCGACGATTCCCATCGCCGGAGGATAATTAGTGCGAATTAACTTACGAAGCTATTTGCTTATTGAACGATTCTTGACTAGAACTCTGTCGAAAGTTGCAGCGTAGATTAGCAGGACGAGAATTAGAAGCTCGACAATAATTAATCTGGGTCGTTGCTGACGGATACGCGAATCGATATGTTATGACGCGATCTACTTTTCCGCGTATTTACTATGTAATGCTATTAATGTCTCCATGGAATTTGATGGCGATTTAAGCTACGTCTATTCAAAATTCGTTAAAACCCCAAGGGACACGGGGACCACAGAGACTTTTCATGCTAGATTGTCTCCACGCGACTGACAACCCGAACTGACCTCGATAACGCAAGCACTCTGCGCAAAGTGGATGTCTTCCAAATCGATCCATAGATTTGTGCAGCGAACTTAAAATCATAAATCTTTTGAATAAAGAAAAAGAGGAGAAAGAGAGGGAGAAAGAAACGCTTCCAACTGTGCCAGGAGAACAAACTCTCGAGAGCTCTTGAAGAAAATATCACTGCAGAGTCGCCATCATGTTAATACATATAAACAAATATATGTTCCAGAGTAGGGGAGCGTTACTTTTCCGTTACTTTTTATAATAAATGACGTTGCAATTTTTTATAACTAAACGCTAAGGTTGGAAAAGTCGACCTTTGCAAAAGTCAACCTTAGCATAATGTTTAATTATAAAAAATTGTAACATCATCATCAAATTGTTCATTATAAAAAGTAACGGAGAAGTAACGGACAAAGTAACGTTTTCCAACTCTGAACATGTACATGTGTATGAAAATGAAAAACTACCCAAGGAAAACATCAAGTCAACAGAAAATCAAAACGATGATTTTTTTGTTACAAAATTTGATTGTTTATTGATGTTATGATTGAAATAAAATCATTTTGATCTTTTGTTGAATTAGTGCGTTCCTTGGGTGATAGAAAACGCGATGTATAGGATTTATTATGCTCATCCCAGGGATAGACAATCGGAGGTGAAAGCGAAGAAAAAGTAATTGACTAACTTTTATTATAATAACTCTCTTTGAAAAAATGAAGAAATAACTTCCTCGGTTGGCGATCTCTTTCGCGTCGTAAGAATAATTCAAGAGGCGTAGACATGCAACGCGCGTGCCAATTTTTCTGAGAAAATCGCCGAGTAAAAACTCATTACTCGATACAACGAAGCAGCTCGTAATGCAGAAAAATTTCGTTGTCGTGAATAGTCGGGGAGTGTAATATTTAAACATTTACACGCACACACATACTTTGCCCGCGTACTTTTCACGACGATATGCAGTTCGCGGGCGTACCTAAAAATTAATTGAAAATGTGCGGTATACATTCGGACTGGCACCGTCGCCGCCGCGACGGCAATTTCGAGGGTTCGTATACATTGGACGTCTTGTGTGAACGCCGGGAACCGCCGCGTGACCCACTTGCTTAAACGCTAGCGAAATAATATTCCGTCGTTGAGAAGAGGGGAGACGCCTGGCGTCGCCATATATAGGGTATCCCGTGTCGACATCGGTGTGCCTACTAATGACAGATTTCTTGACGAATTGAATTTACGTGAGATTTTACGTGAACAAAGGAAAATTTGATCGAAGACTTCCTCGTCGCAGGGAATCTTTCAATTTTCGTTATTAGTCAATTTTCATTTTCAATGTTAATCTCAGGAGTGAATTTCCAATTGTCCTCGTTTAATATTGTATTTCGTTTTTACATTATATTATATAATATATTACATTTATTTATATATCATATTTATATTTTTATAAATTTTATAAATAATTATTGAATTGAAATCAAAAAGATTGCATTAAATGGGACACCGAGAAAAAATCATTATTACGTTTTTAACATATTTTTTAATATATACATCAATGATCTTTAACAAATCAATAATTATAGACGATAAAATGATCAAAATAAAAAAAAAAATCGAGATATCTGCTGTTAATACTTGAATAAATAACAGCAACGGGACTTGTATGTATTCAAGGCTGAATTGTGTCAGAGAACTGAGAAGAAAAGCGTGATGCGTCCCGTTCCAGTGCAACGAAACGTTGACGCGTCTCGTCGTCACGATGCATACGAGTGACTTGGTTTGCATGCCAATAAACGTCGTCGGCCGAAACTTTTCGCTGCGACCGCAATACCTCCAGGACGCCGAGCTATTCAACGCAGAATAGAATAATACTTTTTCGAAAGAACGATCCGCGCTCGCAATGCCCGAGTAGCTTGCTATTGATACGATCTGACGATGACTTAAAAGCCGCAAGTAACAATAGGTAATAGTACGTAATATTTGATGACTATTAAAAATACAACCTACGTAGATCACGAAAATAACACGCAACATCATTTTACTTCGCGGAAAGAATTACGCATCTTCCGCACTGCGTCTTTCATACAATTGGAATCCGCGGCCAACTTCTCCGGCGGTTTTTTTTCATCGATTCGGAATTTGCACGTTCTCCGAAAAAGCACGCATAACTGGACGCATTCCATCCCTAAGCGGGGCGCGTGTAACTGCTCGCCTCGTATACGTCGTGACTCACGCGAAACATTTTGAAACACGGTCACGTTTTGGCAAAAACAATACATCTTATTGCCGAGTGTAGGCAACCCCGGGAATTTGTCGTAATCTACTGACATGTCACTTCCGATTTCTAATGCCGACATAGTTGTCGCATATTTTTCGCTTCTTCACTCAATTATCCCAAAAAAGTTAAAGTCTAGGTTTATAAAGTAAACCCGCAAACCCGCCATCATTTTGGCTCGAAGACGCTACGATATTCGAATCTATGTATTTGTATTTGTATTTATAAATTACACGGCGTGTATAATGTGTGTATATGTACGCTATTCGACGTCATTTTGGCTTAGGAATAAAAAAACCTCATTATAGAACTTCATTAATTTAACATTAATTTTGACTTTACAAAGGAGTCTTACAAAAGTGTTCTCTTTATCGATGAACGATCACGATTCGATTTTAACGATCAACTATTCAATAACTCAACTATTATTAGTGCAAAAGATTTTGTTAAATCCGTAAAGCTAAAGTTTAAAAGTTACAGCAGAGTCAAAGCGAAATCGTTGTCACTAACTTCAATAGATTCTTCTTTTATCTAAAAAAAAAAGAAGAAACTTTTTTCGAAGAATTCCGAATTTCTAACTTGTTTAATATAGAATTTAACAGAAAGATGATAAAACTTTTGCCTCAGCGTAATACTTGAAACTCTCAAAATAAAATACATTGAATCACGTGAAGAAATTTATATGTTAACTCTAAAAAAATAATTTCATCAGCTCTAATGGACAAGGTGGCGTGTAATTCGCCGATGGAACATCCCGCCTCCGATTCCTGTTTCTATTTCTGTTGCGTTACAACCTTGTTGGATAATCTTGTAGGTACTTATCAAGGCCAATGGCTCCGCGGCATGCGGCACGGTTACGGGGTGAGAGCGAGTGCACCATTCGGTTTGGCTAGCCATTACAAACCTCCAAAGCAAGTAAGAGCGTCCTTGACGTCGTTAAGGAGCGCCGACGGAGGACCAGCGGTCGCTCCAACGCCGGAACCCACCGACAGAAGGGATCGACGTGTAGACGACAGCCGAGGAGGATTCGTCCTGAAAGCCAGGAGCGACGATCCACCGGCTCGGAGAAAGAGCCTCACCGAAAAGTCCCTGAAGAAGGGCATTCTCTCGGTAAGGCACCCCTCTCGCGAAGGGACGAAGAATTGATAATGAGATTTTTTTAACAGAAATTATCTAGAAGAATATTCTGTCAATAGGGTCTTAAGATACGAAAGCAGAGGAGTACGGGAGATTTGGAGAAACGTGGTACCGGTGGTAGTATCAGAAGTAATGCCAGCTCAGCGTCGTGGATGTCGACCGAGAGCTCACAAAGTCAAGCCTCGGCGTCGGTTCACACAGACAGTAATGCGTCCTTTGTCATCGAGGTGGGTCACAACATTTGTGTTCCTCGGTTTCCTCGCGACTCGACGAACCTCTAATCGGATTTTAATTTCGTTTCTGCGCGATCATTAAATCCGCTTATTCTGATCGTATCAAGAGATGCGAATAACGTTAATATATACTAGTAACTTGTAGCATAAATGTGTATATATTCTTGTAGTGTGTGGATTTAAAGTTAAAAAAAAATAATTAGCAAAACGCGTAGTTAATCGCATGATGTCGATTCGCAGGACGAACAGATGGACGCGTCGGTAACTGAGACGTACTTGGGCGAATGGAAGAACGATAAGAGGACTGGCTTCGGCATATCCGAGAGAAGCGACGGGTTGCGATATGAAGGCGAATGGTTCAACAATCGCAAATATGGCTACGGTGTCACCACGTTCCGTGACGGCAGCAAGGAGGAAGGAAAGTACAAGAACAACGTGCTTATCACTAGTCAGAAAAAGAAGCATCTCTTCCTAATCAGGTCCGCCAAATTTCGTGAAAGGATAGAGGCGGCAGTGAGCGCAGCTCAGCGGGCGAGCAAGATCGCTCTGCAAAAAGCCGATATCGCTATCTCTAGGACGGCAACGGCGCGAGGTAAAGCGGAATTGGCCGACATCGCCGCCGAACACGCCAGAGAAGATTCCGAACTAGCGCAACAAACAGCGAGGCAGTTCGCACCGGATTTCCGGCAGCCGGGTTTAGAAAGGTTACGGAACAGGGAGATACCCAAGTACGTTCCGCCGCCACAGGATTCCATGCCGGGTAAGAGTATCCTACACAAGGCAGCCAGCGTGGACCAACCCAGCGGCGCCACGCCGATCAAAAGCGCGACGATGGCCGTCGACTCCGCAACGACGGCGATAACGACGACGACGAACGCGACGCCAGCATCCGCAGCGAACAACACTGTCGGCAATGTGATGCAATCGATACGTAGGACCAGTGTAAAGCCTCTGCCGCAGAATCAGCTGCCTATGCAAAACCAGATACCGAATCAGGTACCGCTGATGAACCAGGCATCCATGAATCAATTAAACACTCAACAGACCTCGCTGATTGGTCAGAATCCGTATCAACAGTATCCGTATCAACAGCAAAACATGACGCAAAATCCGGTTCCGACGAGCCAGTACTCGAACAGTATACCGAACCAGTACCAACCGAATCAATACAGCCAGCAGCATCACCAGTTCGTCCAGAACAATCCGTACCAGACGCAGTATCAACTGACTAATCCATCTCAGGTTGAGCAACAATATTCCGATTATCAGCAACAACAGCAACAACAGCAACCAATCGGATTGCACGATTTTCAAAATTTGCAGGCTTATCCCACTCAGCAGGTGACTCCGGTAGCAATATTGCTCTCCTTGATCTTTCTTAGCTTCCGCGCACGCAGCTTTCCGCGATAATTCAATTTACTGATTACGATTTACCGAACGCTCTCGTATGCCTATGGCAATGTTGTATTTCTCTGTGTGTATGTGTTTCTTTTTAGATCCCGCAACCGATGTTTATATGTAAAGTTTTATGATGTAAAGAACTCAATGAATTTCTGTACATGCGAGTTTAGTTTCATCGATAAATTTAACATGCATTTAACAATAGCTGTACTAATGACTGATTATCGATAGTCCTAACGTTTAATTATATTCCTTTTGTTTTGTTCTGAATAATAATAATTAGTTTAATTACGAGTAATATTCTTAATTTTGGTTGAAAATTAATGGATTCAACAGCCAAATAGGAAGCCATTGTTTCTTCTCTTGAAGTGTACAATTAATAGTCATACGATGAGCCTGCAAAATTTTGGTAACCTCTAATAACGAAATATCGAACAAATACAAAATCTTTCGACATCAGTATCGCTTATCTCGGAAATGTAAATAAAAATATTAGATATGTTTGAGTAACATATTGAAATATGATTCAGTATGTATTTGTTCGGCTTGTGATTAAAAGCATTGATTAGAGCAACGTGAAATAATTTCAGACTGTATTACCCAATCAATATGGGCCTGGCCAGATGAATCAGTACAATTCACAGCCAATGTACGCACAACAAACGCACCCGTCGCAATACCAGCCTGATAACATCATGGATACAGCGAGGCCGCCGAGCTCCACGAGTTTACGAAGAAATAGTAGAGTCCTGAGTCCTCAGGATCGACCTGGCATTATTGGTCAAACGCTAAACGACAGGTCTGACGTGCTCTTTTTATACAATTAATATACATAGCAATTTAAAAAGATGTGATTTGATATTTTTAAGAAATTTTCTATATAACTTTTATACAACTGCATCGTAGTTCTGTGAAATCATATTTAAGACGAATCGTTATTGCACAAAATAAAATATTTTTTACAGATTTCACACTTTTTTTAGATTGTCGTTTGAGATTATAATTACACTACAAGTTAAGAGATTAATGTTTTAAGCGATTAATGTGTTGTAGGCTGGATCATTACAAGAGACCACCTAGTCGCGATAGTTCCGTAGATCGTTATGCCAGAGCGCATTCCCGGTTAACTGGATCGAGACAACCATCCGTCGACAAAACCATATCGAACCCACCTCCGGAGATGCTCGACAGGTGAATAACATCTAAATCGATATATCGATTGACATTCGAAAATATTTATGTTGTTTACTACCTGAGCTCGTATATGTATCATAATTCAGAGAAAGATCTAAACTAAAGTCTGCCGTGCTTGTTTTCCTGCTGGATGGCTTGCGTTTTGATAAACTACTAGATTATTTTACTTACTAGAAATTCTGCGTTCTGTGTGGCGTAATTCTATAGTAATTTAGTAAAACAATCCAGCAGAGGAAAACAAGCAGTATGCCGCAGGCTTTAGAGTTGCATTCAGAAATTTATAGAGTATCATAAAGGCTATGGTACACAAAAAATCTTAACATTTTGGATTTGCTATTACTAACGTTATTGCCTAACGTTCTCTTACGTTGACCAATTTGCTTACTGCTTACGTCTTGCTGCCTTACATTTTTCTGTGTGCCATGGGCATTTAAATCTT
This sequence comes from Acromyrmex echinatior, assembly GCF_024713525.1. Classification (NCBI taxonomy): domain Eukaryota; kingdom Metazoa; phylum Arthropoda; class Insecta; order Hymenoptera; family Formicidae; genus Acromyrmex; species Acromyrmex echinatior. Next base: position 12,099,365 of record NC_141852.1, on the reverse strand, counting down.
TTTATAGAACTATCTTAGTTCTTTGAAAGCAATGATTTTACAATCGGCAGATCGACGAGAGCTCCAAGCGCGATAAGAGGAGGGACGCCGCTGAATGGTTCCGTGATAGGCAGCGGCGCCGCGACGCCGACATACGCCGCGCCAACTCCTAACCAATTTGAGGGGGCTCTCATAAAAAACCGTAGCCTTGGACAGGACATTCTGCCGAGTCCTGGACAGCCTAAGCGCACCGAGAGCCTCTACATGGCTCGCGGACAGTCCGGCGGCGGCGGTGGCGGTGTCGGTGGTGGTGTCGGTGGTGGTGTCGGTGGTGGTGTCGGTGGTGGTGGTGGTGGTGGTGGCGGTGGCGGCGGCGGTGGTGGTGGTGGTGGTGGTGGTATTGTGCCGAAGGTGAGTCCTTATTTTCTTACATGTATTTGTTCTTTTTATCCATCTTGTACATACATATACATATATATGTGTATATGTATATATAAACAAACCCTCGCCATGTGCATATATACGTGCACCCATACATTCGTCTTGTACACTGAGGACGTCTTGGCACTTACGTCAGCCACCTTGAAAAAGAATTTTCGAATGTGCCGATTCTACAGATATCTGTTCTACAGAACTCTACAGATATACTGATAGTTCTTATTTTTCAATATTGTGATTGAGTGTTGTTTTAATATTCATAAACGATATATTGACGGTTCGAGTCAGATAAAAATTTCCATAGAGGATTCTGACATTTCGTGCATTGACGTCATCGGATAGGCAGCATTTTTAAATTATATTCATCCTATATAAATATTATAATATTATTCATTATATTTCTACCGTGCGTTGCATCGACATTTCAAGAGAGTTAATGACACTATAGTTATTTTTTCAACACGGTTTTTCGCTGCTTTATTCACTTGGAACGAATCGCGACGTTCGTTTTTTGAATGAATTTAAATTTTCCATTCGGAAATTGTGAAATTTTGATGTCGATTTCTCGTGAATGACAAAGATTCGAGGAAATATAATATAATTTGACAATTTGTTTGGCGTTCACTCTGCCAAGAAACGAAACGAGATATCTCTTTCCAAGACCAACTTCGGAAATAACTTCGACGGTCATTGTACGTTAAAACAAGATAACAATCGTTCGACATTACGTTGATTTCCAAGAAAATATCGCACGTACAAGTCGAACGATATTAGATATTTAAATTTTTCTCGCAACAGAAAACGACTCTCTGATGGAATATTTTACAGAATTAATAGAATTAGTCTACGCTGTTTTTTCAAAGTCCAATTAATCTTTTAAATATTTCTCGTTTCATATTATTCGAAGATTTTGATGAAACGATTCTCAGTCAGAAATAATTGGCCGATCAACGTCGAATCGATACTGATTCAATATTGATCGACCATTCATTTCTGGCTGTGTTGTATAGAAAATTGCCATAAATTATGAATAATAATCTCCGTCCATTTATGAATAATAACGCAAGTAAATTATTCATAATGACCAGCGGTTATATTATACTGTACATAATCTTCCAATGACTAGAAATTACCATAAAAAGTGATATCGAAAATACGTTATATTAGTTTCACGTAACATTCTGCTGCGAGAATTCCAAATACAACGATTCCGAAATTATTTTCATAAGCCCGAATATCATCTCGCCCATGTTTAAACTTGCATTTTTTTTATTGCGATATATTTCTTGCACCTCGCCTGCGTTCTCGACGCACCCCATTTTCTCCCCGTTTTTCCTCTCGTTCAGATTTTTCTCACCATATTCGCCTCTCTTATTATCTAGTTTACCTTACCTATCTGTATCTCTTCTCTTCTCTGTCTCTATTTGTCTCTCTGTGTAACTGTGTGGCGTTTTGTGCTGTGTTCTGTGCATGCCATCCCAGGAAGCAGGCCGGACGGTCCCCGCCTTCGCCGCAACGTCAAAGGGCCGCGCAACCCTATAAGTATAAGTATAAAATATGTATACAGAGCGATGTTATGTAAAAATAGCGGTTGGCAAGGAAGCACAGCTTACGATAGGCTCACGTTGCATTTCGAGCCGAATCGGAAATTATAAGAAATTATAAGAAATTACGATACGCGCAGCCCCGATCGCCGTTTCCGCCCAACTCACCTCGGCATTAAATATTTCAGAACGAAGTTAAGTTCCGATAACCAATCTCGTCTCGGGGTAGTTTTGAACGCGCGCATTGACGATATTTTTCTATGAATTTACGAATCTCTGCATCGTCCGATATTACCTTAATTAACAGGGACGCGATTGCGCGGCTTGAACGCTGTGTCTGAATAGTTAATTATGTTAATGCAGGCTCGCGAGCAGAATCGAACCTTGTTCGGTTCCCGTCGAACTGTCGGTTGAATTTTCGCAGTTTACGCACGTTCACTTGATATACGTTGAAAATGTGAGGTAGGTTTCCGGAGCGGGGCCTTATATGAAAATGAGAGAATTTTCTAGTAACGAACATTTTTTTGTGAAAAATTTTGGTGCTATGTTATGAGGCGTAACGCTTAATGGAAGAGACATTTGTACCTGGTATAGATTGCTATTAGCTGTTAACTTCGCCGCGATGTCGAACAATAAAGACGCTCATTAATAGAATCGCGGTTGAAGGAAGCGCATTTGAAATGAGCAATGCATATTTATGGGAGACCGACTTATTTTTCTATGGGAACACTGCGAGCCTACGTGAGTGACACGATTTGTTCACTCACGCGAACAATCTAGAATTATTGTCAATTTTTGATCATCAGCATTAATCCTGGAATAAATCCGTTTCGTATCAACGTTTGCCAATAACGATTAATACTTCGCTATTGCGCAATGAATTGGAGGGAAGATAGCATGTCCCGTTTAATCCGTTGGAACTGATAAAGAGAGCGTGCATTTATTCCAGGATTAAATAAATGATGATTAAAACGTAGTCGACAAGAAATGGTAGAGCTTAAATATTTTCGAGATATCTTAGATCGTATTTCGTCTTGGTCATGAAAGAAGATTGCTGTCGTTAGGCAACGCTATTGAGAAACGGAATTATATGCTAAAGAGGATTAGCAGATTTCGCAAATCGCGCTTGAAAACGTAAATTGGCAACGACGCCTCATTGTATCAATTCGAGATACGATCTATTATGCTCATTGGGTAACATGCGAGATCGCCGACGGACCAGTTCAACGAACAATAAATGTAACACTACATGTACAGTTCCTTTCAGCAAGAGAGGAGAAGCAACTAAATGCCCTCCGATTTTTATTTTTATTTTTTTTTTTTTGCTCGATACCCTATGGTCAAATAAGATTATTAATACGCGCATCTCAGATTAAAACGCGAGTGCATAAACTAAACTCTTTACAAGCATAAAATAAACGGAAGTGTCTGTGTATATGTACGATATATGTATATGTATAGGTATTTGCACAGAAAAGATTATGCTAAAGCGGAGTAATATAATGCGAGTTGGTTCTCCACTTTGTGAAACGACAGTAAAAAATGAAACGAATCCTTGTTCGCGCACAATTCTTCTACGTAATTCTTATATGTAACATTCCGTTTTTTTTTTCTCTCTCTCCCTCTCTTTTGAGAATAGCTACTCGAATTAAGAATTAGGCAATCTACGTTAATTGCATGCGCACATATATGAATATAAACTCGTGCGCGGAGCTGAGCTAAAGCCGGCGCACGTTTATTACGTCCATTAACCGCTAATTAACGGACTTCGGAAGGTAAGCCTAGCGCGTGGCGTGGAGGCGGGGACCATATTTTTGCTCTTCCATTCTATTTTAACCCTCTTTAATTAACCATATTTTTAAGTCTTTTTCGACCCTTCTTCCGAGCCCTCTCTCGCTAGCCACCTTTCCTAGATTATTCACCTAGATTATTCGCTTAGATTACTCGACCGATCGATACCACTCAATCTGTACTCTCAGATATGCTCTAGTTGAATTTTACCATGTTGTGTTCAAGCTCATAACTCAAATGGTATTATATTTGATTTATCAAATATTAGTATTGCTATCACAGAGAGGGTAACTGCTAATTATTATCACTTGTCGAGATTGCAAATGTACGAGCTTTACGAGAGATTCATTTATCTACCACCTCCACGCCGCTTCTTTTTTCTGTTCTCTGGTTGGAAACATTGTTCTTCTAACGCATGCTTGTCGTGAATTCGAGTCTATATTTGGCGCCATATGTGCATAGATAGAAATTTGTTAAAATGAAAGTAAAATCGTGAGGGAAACGTTCGATATGAAACGAGCCTTAAGCATGCAAGAGTCTAATTAAATCTACGATGTTAGTCGCCGTTGCCGATATACATATATATATATATACGGATGTTATATTGTAGTACAATACTTGTTTCACGCACATCGCGCACGCATAAGAATCATCGCGTAGAATAATTTGCCGCCCACTGTTAACGCGAAGGGAAAGATATGTGAGAAATGCGAAAGCTTATTTTATATACTGAGAAACGAACGCTCTCGAGAAGAAAGAGAACTGAAAACGCGAGTTTTAGAACCGTCTGTGTCAAATATATTTATACGCTAATGATTCTATACAGGAAAAAACGTCCAGATTACAGACGTTGAATATGTTCCGTGTAAATAAGGATAATATTCGAATTTATGACCAGATGATACGGTGAAATTATGTATGATAATAAGATTAAGAGCAGACCTTTAACGATCGAATTTGCCAATGATACCTGTAACTGTGAGCCTAATTCTTAAATGGTCTATACAATCGGAGTATAAAATTCTAATTGATAGAAATTATATCGATCGCACAAACAAGATATTACTCTTTGAAGATTTTAATTAAACTATGAAGGAATACTCACTATATTTTCATACAGGACCGATTTAATGATATTTAATATATCTGCGTTAACATCTTAAGTCACAAATCATGGTTTCGACAATAACGATGGTTGCACAAAAAAAAAAAAAAAAAAAAAGAAATGTCGCGAGGAATAGTCCAATGATTTGTGCGGGTCCGCATAAAATGCAACAATATAATGCACAAGTGCAACTTTGAATACAACATTCCCAAACAAACACTTGAATTCTGACTTAAGCCGTTAATCTACCCATGTGTTCACAAGTTACTCGCTTATAACGACTTTCAAGTATAGTATCGAATTGTTCGGGAAGAAGTAAGCATACGAGAGAAGCATCGACATTTCGTCAACGTTGAAAACGTAGTATTTTTCTTAAACTTGCACTCAAGTGCCAATCTTGCGATAAGCGTTGTTCTGTTTCCGACTTTATAAAAGCTTTTCTAGATACTTAATGAGTCAGATATAATCACGTTCTAATTTATAGTGTGACGCACAATTATTTGTAGATATGTAGCCATATAGATGTAGAAGATCAGACGAGAATCGAAATAGATAATACGCATATTTGCTAAATTTCCAGATTACATTCCGTGAGAAAGTCAATCTTAATGTAGAAACTGTATCGATTTCGTTCACCAAACAACGACGTTGCATTCGATGTTATGAATGTATTTATGTATATCATGTATAAGCTGTTAATGACAGATTAAAGAGAGTATCGCGTAAATCGGACCTCTTACTGCCTTTATTGTCTATTGTCATTTTTTCAGAAAATGTAAATATAATGTTAGCATATTCGCCGAGACAAAAAATCGATATCGAATTGCGTTTTATACGATAAGATATTAATATTTCAAGATTCAATTGAGTAATCATAATATTCAAACGAGTTCTATGGAAATTATGGGCAATATGTAGATTCACAAGGAAGATCGCAAACAATGAAGCAATTGTATGCAGTTTGTGAACGAGGCCATGGAAATTCCGGTTTTAATATTAATTACTTCATTTTCATTTCTTATAATTTGTCAAGTTTCATTTGAGGTATATAGTCATAAACGTGCAAAAACATCACGGAAGCTTCAAAAGTTACGAAATATTAACGTTTTCTTTTTCGTAACAAGTGTAATAAACCACTCATTATTCGCCATTGTTTATTGTTGTGCTAATCCGATTAAGGATAGATTTTGTATCGACGTGGATATAATTACCACCGTGAAAAAATATTACGTCATTAGCGTCATGCATTAATTAAATCGGATTAAACAATCGATAAGGGAACTGCCTCGAAATAATCGCGCCATTAGCGAAGCAAATTAAACCGTTGCACCATGCCAGTCAAATTACTTTGCCGGGTACAACTAACTAATCTGTAACAACGAGCAGACTGCGCAACGCGATAAATGACAGACAAAGAAATTGCAAATAAGTGGGACGGACGTTTTCTTGGCGCACGAAAATCCCGAAATCCTCGTATTATATATTCCATCGCATGCCAAACGCATGAGTCAGATAATTCGGGTCTGGATTTGATTTGCGTAAGATTGTCTAATAAAATTTTTGTACGATAAAAAAATTTGTAATTCAAATTTTGAATTTTTTTTTTGCCAATATTTTAATAATTTAAACTTCAAAATAACTTCAGCTATTTCGAAGAGATTTAAGAAAAAGGAGATTTGTAAGAGATTTTTCGGAAGGAATCGAATAATTTTGCCAACGTCGGTGAACCGTAAAAAGTAGTGGGTCGAATTTTGAGATTAGAGCATAATCTTTTCTCATGTTATACTCGCCGTTATAAAACAGCTGCTCGTAAATCAGCTGCGAGGATCGACAGGGTTCTGGCAGCGTCCCGACGCAGATCTCCGCGGGCGTCGCGACGTTCGGCAAAGTTATTTCAAAGATAGTGGGGCATCGCTCTATTTCGGTCATGCTAGCCAGGGCCGTTCAGTCTGCGGCCCAGCTTCCTTACCGGGAGGCTGCGAATTTGTAATTTACACTTCGATTTGCCTCTTTTCGTGCCCGGAAATCGTCAAAAAAATGGCCGAAAAATAAGCGAACGGGTTTCACGCTCGAATGCAAATACACGCTTGTGCAGTTTCAAAAGACATTTCCGGTCGAGGAAGAAGCAAAGAGAAAGAAAGCTCGGTGTGAATGGAAGCGTCAATTAGCTCGATTATTATAGCTTCCGGGATGATCTTTCGATTTTAACGTGGATTCGAAAAAAAAAAAAAAAACAGTGTTCGCTTGATTTCATAACGATGTAACGTAAAAGTGACAATCTAAAATTATTTAACAATTAACTGTAAGCTCTTTAATCACGATATATAACATGGACCTGGTCTATCCTTGCAAATAATATCGGCCGTCAATTATATCAGAAGTCAATTATATCAGAAGTCCAATAATTGAAGAAAACTGTAACGTATCAACGTCAAGAGTAAGTCCGTTACAGATTTTAAAGAAAAATTTATGAAATCAACAGTACATCGTACGAAACAAAAAGTGCAATTTAAAAAAAAAAAGAAAAATTGACCCAAGCGAACGAGAATGATTTTCTTCTTCGTGAGTGGTTAAAAACTCGAAAGATTTTAATGTATTCTGAGGGTGCCTACGATTCATCGTGAGAATAGAGATGTTTTGGATCGAGACGGACGAGGAGGAGGAGGCGTTGCTATGCAGCCCCGCTTTGATGGCCAGGCGGGCCTCGGAGTCCTGGATCGTAGCACCTCCGGTGGAGGTACGCGAGGCAAATTCACGTTCTAACATTTTAATAACCAAGGTTAAGCAATGCGTAAAAGTTCATGCAGGGTGGGCAAAGAATTTTCTTTAGAATTTTTAGAAGAAAGTACGGGATGAAGATGAGGGAAAAAAACAACGCAATAGATAACGAACGGGGGGGGGGGGGAAACATTGTTTGCTCGCGCGGTCATTAGGGGTGGAATCAGCTGTGCTTAGCGACAACGAAGCACGCTCGATGAAGTGTAGAAGGATGGAGGGTTTACGAGTAAAACACGTAATAAACGAGTGCAGTCAGCAAACACAATAGATTGCATAAATATAGTGTACATATAGAAAAAAAAACGTGTGATCTTATTTAATTGTTATTCTTATTTAAAAAGATTATAAGAGATAAGGACATGCGATATGCGAAAATATTCAATGCAAGATAAGAAGCTTTTTGCAATATTGCAATTTAATATGCATGATTTATTAATAAGGTGTTAAAAAATAAGATTCAAGACTTATTGTTAAAGAGTAGATACTCGACAAATTGAATAAAAAAAATGACTAGAATCGATTTGTGCAAAAAATTTTATAAATTTATGCTGTTCTATACAAAATTGCAAATAAATTATATGTATTGATCAAACTGAAAACTTTTAATCACACTTATTAAGTCAGTTCTCTACGATAAATCTTTGATTCTTATTTTAACAACCTGTATAAAATTATGCACATATTATTGCGATAAGAAATAGAACGTATACAGTTATGTAATATTTAGAATTTATTGGCTAATTTACCACACATAATGTTTAGAACATCACGCGTGCGGAATTTTTATATAAAAAGGGAGTCCTTGTAATTCAAATTATTTTTTTATAGTTATATTTACTGTTTGCTTGAAACCTCATTTACAGATATATAGTTTTTCCTTAGAACGGTCTCTGAAAAGTTTATTTAGTCGTACAATAAGAATGTGAAGGTCGATACGAGTCGTTTTAGGATTAGACCCCTCGGTCCTTGTATCTCACTCAGTGCTCGAAAACCTCGTCTCTCTTAGGTTTGGAACGGCTCCAAAGACCCTCCCTTCCGCTCGTGCTCTATCTTTCTCCTCGCCACCCGTTGCGTTCGCATGAAATGCTGAATTAATAAAACACGTAATTACAGGAATTCGTTGCTCTAACACAACCGACCTTTTGAAGGTCGGTTTCGTGAAGAACGCTGTCAGGATGATAGAATTTGAGACACGGAGGACTTAACGCGAATCGTGATAATCCTGTGACCAATACTGTGATTGACTGCACGTAGAAGATTGAACAAAAAAACTCAATCGTCTGAATAGTCAATAGTTTAAAATTCAATGATAGTTTCACGGACCGATATAAAACAGAGCTGTCTAACTTTTGACATCACGCAAACGAGCAAACAGAAATTCGAACAAGAGAAACGTTGGTTTGTGTATACAGCTTTGATATAAAACAAAAGCTTCAACAAATACAATGGAAATATGTTAATAATCTTGAACAGAATAGAGCACAAATTAAAAAGAGTTTTCTCATTTTCTAGAGTGTAAAAAAAAATAAGCAATTTTTGCAAATTTAAAAGAAAAATCTGTAGAAAAATAAAATTATTTAAATACATTATACAATTTTCGTTTTGTTAGTTTGCTTGATTCTCAATCAAATGCTTATAATTTTATCAATTTTGTAAATATAAACGACATGAATTTAAAATTTTGCAACATGTATTTAAAAGTTAAAAATACAACAAATCCTTGCACGTTACATGTTCACGAAACCGATCTTCAAACGTTGGACTTTATTAAAAATAGATGTTTAATTAAAATAATCAATACGTTACTTCACCTAGTTTTGAACTTAACGTTATTCCCTGTAAGAAGTATATTCAAAAGTATAATTGCTATTGCTTGACAATAACTCCGTTTTTCTCTTTCCGTTGTATACCCGTTTGATGCTATATAAGACGTTAAGGCAATGTACATAGTGTCGATAAGTAATTCGCGTTCGTCGCTCGAGGCCCATCTTTCTTTTTGTTTCTCGTTTATTTCCTTCGTGCAGGCGATGCCGGTAGCGGCAATGCCCTTTCAACGAAAGAAGTCACTGCCGGACGTAGCGCAGCCGATCCAGCTGACGGCCACCTCACCATTATCGAGGGAAGAAGTCAGTTTTCTGAGCAGTATGAGGAGAGAGGAGATCCGCAGGCAAGTCGACGAGAGCGAGAGGCTCAGAGCAAACCCGCTTTTGTACCTGGTCAGTCCGCAGGTTAAAGTAAGTATCCTCCGTGTTTCTACCTGATCGTCGAAATTATTGTCGATGTTGACAATGGCGCGGCATTAATCCTCGCCGTTTCAAAAATAAGAGAAAACACGGAGCGGCACTTGGCAGAGTGTTACGGTTTATTTCGGATCAAGTCCTGTGCGTCTCGACTTGCTACGCAAAAATATAACGCACCACGAGAAACGCGACGATTCTATAATAGGTTCTTGCGCGATTCTCGAAATCAGCATCTGCTTGGTCCAGTTTCGCAATCGCGAGTCGCGAGTATAGACCGAATGAAATCATTCTCGTACATGTATATCTCAAGACGATGAATGAAATATTTTATACTTGTTCTGCAATAGCCGTAAGCGTAGTTGTAATTAGTTGTAGTTGTAAGAATCAATCGATCAATCAAGTGGAATGTGAGGAGAATATTGTAATTGGTTCTTATAAAATACTAAAACCACACTTACAACTACACTTATGGCTATTGTAGAACAGATACTCGTATAAAGGATCATCTGCATTAAGAGTAATATTGTGTCGTAAGATGTAAGCCGTAAGAAATCTACCAATTACTGTTGAATGTAAGAAGAGTAATTGATTTACCGCGAAGCTAAATGGCTGGCGATAAGAAAACTAATAAAGTAATATCCCGTATTGTTGCAGGACTGGTTCTCCCGCCAGCAGCTCGTGATGCTGGTGCTCTTCATCAACATATCTCTAGCTTTGATGTTTTTCAAACTGCTGACGTAGCAGCCAGCCGACGATCGGGTTCACGGACTCGTGAACGTGGACGTGACCTGAGACCCGGTGGCGCTGCGACACTTTGGGTCGTCACCGAGCCAGAATTTCGAAGGGAAACGGCAATGTGGCCGCATCAAGAATCGCCGGGAATGGCTTTCACCAGCGGTTCATTCAGTCTTACGCGCCGCGGGCGCTATGTTAAAAGAGGAAATCTTTGAATCGGGACCGACGAAAAGGAGACTCGAAGAGGATCAATCTCGGCGGAGATTTTGTCGCGCGAAGGCGGCCTTCTAGTCGAATTTCGAGCGATCGTGAAAATCTAGGTAGACGAGTAAATAGAGGGAGCAGTATTGAGGCGAGAAAGTATCTCCGAGGTATTTTCGAAGGGATTTAAAATGGATTTATCTTTGAATATTGTAAATTAAAAAGGACTTAAGCTTCAAAAGAAGGAATAAAGGAAAAGATTCGACAGAGATTTGAAAGAATTTGAATGGTGATTGGAATCCTCGAAGATCTTTCGTAAAAGTAAGAATACCGGTCGATGAGAAAAGTTTTCTGACAAAGCGTTTTTAGACATTTGCCGCTTAGATCCTTTTTAATTGGCAGGCTAATATTTATTGGACAAAAATTTTGGAGAAAAAAGAAACAAACGATGAAACACCTAAGCGCAGTTTGTCATTCGCGCGAGAGGGAAACATCGACAAGTCTTTTGGAAACGAGGGGGCGCTGTGTACTCCCACGACGCCTGTGTATCATACCTATTTTTACACCAAATACTTTAATAACGCTACTTGTAAGAGTAGGTCGAGCCCTTTCGGGCGGGCCACCGATCGATCGTATCCGACGTACGAATCTTCTTCTCTAGTCATAATTTTCTCTTTTCTGACGATCGGCTCGAGCGCAGTAATAGCGACGATCGAATTGTACACAATCGACTTTTTAACGAGTCAGCCGCTTGTCGACCACTTCTAATTAAGACTGGCGCTGTCGAATTTGAAGCGGTATAGTCGAATTATCCGAATCGTACTTACGGTTATTTCCTTAACAGTAGAGATTGTTATACTTAGCAATGATCGTAATTGTAGCCGTGGTGCCGTGCGCGTAAAGATTCGCTAACGCGCATCCGAGCATTTATAGCGTTCCACAACGATTATACGGTAAACTAAGGTAACGTAAGGCGTAAGTTTATTATAAACGAAAGAGACACAGGGAGTTGTCATAGTCGTCGAACTTTTACGAGCCCTGCGGGATTATAGTTACAATTACTATCGTTGAATGTCGATGATTGAGATTTGAATCCATCGTACGATATCTTGTCTAGAATTTACCAAGTTTCCCGATAGCGAAATGTGAATATGTCAACCTGAATATATGAACCTGCGCACAAATTGAGAGAAAATGTTTTTCGCTACGAATACGAATGAAGGCCGCGAAGCGCAGCACCTACGCGTATAATACGCGTAATGCATAAAGCATAAGAAAAACCCTAACCGATCAGAGTTTTTCATTTCATGAAAAGGAAGGAAATGAAGGACTTTGGTTGATTCATTTTCTCATACATTATGCGTTACGCGAGACTCTGTGCTTCCGCTCTTCTTCTCACCTTTCGATAAAAGATCGAAGGTTGACGTGCGCTTGTTTTTTCTGAAACAACGACACGAAGAATTGACGTTGTTTTCTCTGAAACGCTTTTTACATTATACGTATAAGAAAAATATTAGCGCTAAAAATGCGAATGATTCATATCGTAACAATCGCGCGCACGCAATCGCGATAACATCATTCATCGAGACGCAAAATCGCAATCTCTGTAACTGTATATACAAGTGATTCTTATCGACTAGTGTCTGCCACCAAATTTAGAAGCAGATTAAACACGACTTTCGATAAAATCTCGCGAACGTCTCGCGAAAGAAGATAATCACCCCATGACTATTATCCGAGACGTAAAACTAGTATCAAACGCTCTTTGATCCATGATATCGGCGACTCGCTGACGTTTATCTCATGTTTCGCGAAAACGCACAAATCGCGAGAGAATTATCTCTCGTATTCCTTCTCACTATTTCGCGACGGATCGACGATCGGCCTTCCTGCGCTCGAGCGATCGTATTTTTTCTAGCCTCGAGGGCACAGCTTGTATATCTCTAGGTAAATTTGTAAATAATCGTGTAAACGCCGATTGTGTGCGATTGCAGACTTTGTTCAACAATACGCGATATCGTTCTCGCGCGATCTCGGATACAATTTGGCCGGAAAGCGAGGACCACCGATAGTCGAGATCACCTTTTAACTCGAAGGATCTCACTTTGGTTCATAGCGAAACTAAGCTTCTCTCTTATTCCTCTGCTTTGACAGTGCCAATGACGTAGCCAGTGTACTTCCGCGAGGATAAATTTGATCGGCGGATTGATTATATATGCATTCGCGTTCAAATTATGCTCCAAATCCGAAAATATTGGTTCAAGCGCGAACACGTGACTCGAAATTAATATAATGCGTTCGATCGAGATGCAGCGGGATGATATTTTCGACGCTATCCATATTGAAACTGTGAAGAGCACAAAAAAAGAAAAGAAATTATTTTTGTCCGTCATTTCGCTAAGCAAATCGAACGAATCCATTTACAGGATTACAAAATTAATGCTGGGTTTACATCTGGCATCTTTCGATGCACGTTTGTCTGACTGTAACGTGGCTGATTTATTATTAAATAATTTCTTTCTAATATTCAATAATAAAACAGGACATTAAATTGAAAGAAATATCGAAATAAAAATGTCAAAAGTAAAGCCAGTATAAAAAATGAGCGAAACATTCTTAAGAAAAATAGGGTCACGTAGGCAAAAAGAACCGAAAGAAGGCATAGGCATACGAAATAAGTTGAATGTTCCAGCTTAGAAGAAAAGGACCGATGGCTTTTTGTCACGAGGTGCATTCGCATAGATACTCTACCTATTACGCACATTCGTCGTTGCGGGTCATGCATTGTATATATATTGCTATTATATATATAAAATTTATTAGTTAGTTAGTAACCGGAGAGAAACTAGAAAAGATTTGATATTGAACGTTGGGGGAAAACATCCATCGGGAACAAGAGGAGATTGGAGTCGTGAAAGGAACGAGGCGGGGGTAATTTTTGTCACCGAACAAACCATATCACTTAATCAAAGGAAATTTACGCGATTCGTATTGTTTTATTTATCTGGGGAAATTTATTTTGCAATTTACGATACGATATCATAATATGTATGTATTATGATCACGTATATATACATACATAAGAGCATATGTATATTTTACTTGTTATATCTCTCGACTATTATCGTAATTAGCGCGCATATCCCGTTATTATTGTATATTATTATCATTATTACTATTATATTATTAATTATTATTTGGATTATTATTACCATTATTATTGTTATTATCATGTCATCATCCTATTGAAAAAAAAAAAAACATGAATATTTAAAACAAAACATGAACGTGGGAGAAATTTTGGTACTTTGGAAAATATGCGATAATGGAACCTGAGGCCCATTGCCATTGTTAATTTGCGCAAGCAGTGATTCAATAAACTTGTATCATAACAGACAAACGTCTCTGGTAATTGATACTCTCTTTTGCTATGCCCGGATGATTGTCATCCACGTCGTAAAAGCAAAAGAACGCGAACAAGATCGACGACTTTAATTGTCGCAATGACACACAGATTTATCGTGTAAGCAAATCGAGAATACACAGAATGGTACTTTCCATTATTCTTACACATATGATATGTAGGCATACACGTATATACACTTCTTACGTATATACACGTATATACATTTCTTTCCAAAGCACGGGTGAAAATCGCAACGTAACCGAATGATGATTTACGTCGTACTTTTACGTCGTAACGTGCAGAGAGTTGCTAATCACATTCATTAAAGTAAATGTTTTTCTCGCACGTATACGGCGCACGTATTTACAAATCGACGAATCAAGAACTTCGCAGTTGCCGATCTGCGTAGTTCTCGAAGCTGATATTAAGGTGATATTTTGCAATGAACGTCGTCATGTTGTCGGCAAGTAAATAAATGCCGCAATTAAAAATGCTTACGGTAGCAACGTAATTTTCTCGGTTGAGAAAACAACCGAGGAGAGACGACTTCCGGAGAATTACAAGGAATTTACATCGCTAACACGATTGTTAAGAAGACGTCTCAGGAAACGGTCTCGAAAGAGGGAACGTTTTTTCCTCGCTGGTTAAAACTGAATCAGTCGACGAGGATCGGCACGGCAAAATTGAAAGTAAATCGGCGGTGCATCCTTCCACCGCGTGAGCATGAACATGATGTCGCTATTTGCGCGATTGTGCTGTTGCGTCACACATCGAGTGAGACTGCGTCTCTATTACCGGTGTCAACGTCATTCGAGTCAGCGAATAAGTATCAGGCGAAATGTGATCGCGAAAGATAGTTCCAATGAATAGCCATAATATCGACTGCGAGCATAATCAGTGAGCGACGATATTTTTATTTAATGATAGTTTTTCCAAATCGTGGGAAGAGCTCAAATCAGAAAAAAAAACGCAGGTAATTAAAACTTGTAATAATCGGATAAACGATAATCGGACATGCATGGAGGATCTCGTTTGTATTCAAATTTATATGGACTAAGTAAAAGCGTAAACTCGAACGAATTCCCCAGATATATCGCCCTCTGGCGATTCATTGATGCTAAAAATGCTTCGAAGCATTTTGTAATATCAAATCTTTGTCGATCAGGTACATGTATCTGTTTAGAAAGAGACATGCCATTTTTCATGTTTTAAATGCAACTGAATTAAATGTGGAGTCATATGGTAACCATCGATGGTCTTCAACTTTTCAAGTTCAACAATCCAGTTTTTAGAAAATTGCATACCTAAACTCGGCTTTATTCTTGGAACCTCTGGATTTTAAGTCAGAATAAAAAAAACAGTCTATCTTTAAAACTCGTTCGACATAGAAGTTAAACTAACAAAGAAGTCAGCTTCGAATATCTGCAACCTTGTGTTTGCAGTTCGAGAAATCAGTCCTTCGAAAAACAAGTCGACTGCTCGGCGAGCAAGTAATAATGTCGAAATACAATATATTTTAATTTTATTCATTAAACAAAAACAGATGTCGCAATCCTTATCGACTAAGGAATACAACGACTGCGAAGTGCGACGAGACCTGGCTGGAAGAAACACATGTTTTGGTCGGTTTGTCCTTAACTTACGACGTCGTTTTTAGCTCAGACGATTACGTAACATTTCTAATTTTAGGTGATATTCGTTTGCCAGTTCTCGTATGTAGACATGATCATCCGGTCTAAGATTTATTAGCATGCAACTGACAAGCTCAAATAAACTACACTTATATGCAAAAACTTTTTTGTTAACGGTTTTATCTCGAGTTTCAGTCGTTTCGGAATTTATGATCTTGAAAATTAATGTCTTTTAAAAATATTGAAAATATTTTCTAAAGTAAACTATAATTGCTATTTATACATTAAACTGAATTCTATTTAAAAGATGAAAATATTCATCTCTTCAACCAACAGGTAAGTATATGATCGGTAAAGAGAGTTTAGTCGAATTTAGAATTTGTTTGAATTTTTTATTTCGTCATTTTTCGTTCGGCCTGATTATAAATGTAAATGAGATTCAGTTGCAGTCTCGTCTTGTCTGCTATCTTGTCTTAAATGCGCACATGATTTAAGAATTGAGGTCACCCAAGATAATCATCGCAACTGTTCGCGCCGCGAATCTCAAATATTTGTCGTCTAAGAACGTAATTCTTATCAAAAACCGTAATCGCGAATCGAAGAAACGCAGACGTGGCACGAAAGTGGGATCAAAACGCAACACATTACGCATACTGAGAAAAAAAAGTTGCTATTTTAAAAAAACATTAGTTGATTCAATTAAATGTAGTCCGTCACGGGCTGTCAAGCAAATATTTGTTAATTCAACCAAATAACATGTTTTAAATTACAAGATTTTGTTAATCTAAGTACATAAATATTTGAACTAAATAATCATTACAAACTAAACGCATTTAATCAGTTAACTTTTTTTCAGTGTGTATGTATATATATATATATATATATATATATATATATATATATATATATATTGTAGCATCGTGAAAAGAGATCTAAAATCCGGGCATTATCGGCACCACGCAGCAAACGATAAAAGGCGCGGCCGATAACCCAAACAAGAATAGAATTTTACTCGTAACGCTGTGGAGCAATGACATAACGAAGAAAAAACGGAGAAGAACGGAGAAGAAGAACAGACAAGAAAAAAGAAATGTATACATCATGATAAATATTCAAGCGATTAAGACGCAGCAAAGTTCGGCCGCCCTGTTTCCACACGGCAATAAAGACATTATCTATCGATTCACGTCGTTCGTATAAGCGCCTTGCATTGTAAAATAATCCGGCATTTTCTGGGTCATTAACCGCAGTATCGATCGCTTTGGTATCTCGTCTCGAGGAAACACCATGCAAAGCGAGCACTCGTCGACTTTTTACTACTCATTTTTAGCCTAAAACGAAAGAATAGAAATATCCCGTTATTAAAATACAAATCCCGTTATTAAAAAAAATTTATTTATGAATTAAGCTTCTATAGTTTATTAACCGAACCTTTGAAGACCTAGACAAATTTTTATTTTGAATGTTATCTCAAATTCATATACAGTGAGAATAAAAAATATTCGTACAAGGAAATTTGTTATAAAAAAAAGTCTTATTTGTAGAAATAAACATTAATTAGCAGTTTTATATAATAAATACATTCTGTTATAAAGAAACGAGCATTACATGTATTCTTGATTTTAGAAGTTAAATTTCTCGACTGTACGAATATCTTTTTGAGCATTCAAACAATAGAATTTTTAATTTTCGCTTATTTTTCAGATGATTTTGTATTAATTAATACACTTTTTTTTTGGTATATATAATTTTAAGAAACATACAGTCTATTTTATTCTTTATGAATAAATTGTTAATTATCCAGCAAAGAAATGATCGTTAATTAAATGTCGAATCGACGTCAAATTAATGTTGAAATCATCGTATTTATATCAATTTGACATTAATTCGATGACTTATTTCTCGGATAATTATTATAATATCATATTTTCTTGGATAATATTTACTTCTTAAAAATAAAGTTTTTTTAAAAAATATTTTCTCTGTACGAATACTCTTTGCACGCACTTTTTTGTACATGTACAAAAAAATGAATATAACGTTTCGAATAATGTCATTGTAAAATCATATTCTTGAATGTTAAAAGTGTATCAGAATTTTCTCAGATTTTTTAGAGCCCGAAAATCATTAAAAAGCATAATCAGATACCAATGTTAAGTTGGACTAGGAAAATAATAAGGAAAGCGAAGGATCTTTTAAAAATATGACAAACCAATAGACTTGTTCTTTTTAGCTGAACTTCTTGCACGATTTATCTTTTCTCTTTTTCTTTCCAACGTAGAGAGAAAAGAAAGAAAAATGAATGTGCGAGAACTTTAGCTAAAAAGAACAGACCTTATGTTTTCATGTAGTTACATAGAAAAAGAATCAATCGCTTTCGCCGATCTTTTAATTTTTGAATTTATGCGCATTGAATACCAGATTGTTGAATATCGTATTATGCGCGATAAAATCGGAAACCAATTATTACATTTGTAGAGAACTAACGTCTATAGTTCGATTATTTGGAATTTCGTGTCCTGTAATAGTCTTTCAAAGCGATTGTTTAGTCGAGAAATTTCATAGTTCTCTTCCGGATACAATAACGCCAATGATCGAACGGGTGATAGTGTACAACACACACACACACACACACACACACACACACACACACACACACACACACACATAAAATATAACGCACGCACAATGTGCACGTGCGTGAGCTGACCACGCTCTGTTCACGCACCTCCCGCGTGGCTCTCCGGCGATTCGCGCGTACAGCTAAACCAAGTTGAGCTGAGACCTTCGTCCAAGGAGTGGGAGGGAAGAAGATAGAGCTAGAAGAAACCTCGTGTATATCGCGACCGTTTCTGAGAGCTGCTTTCATTTACAGCAGAGCGCGGAGAGACGTAGAAACGCTCTCCCATTCCCACTCCTCCTCTCTTCTCCTCTTGTCTCTTTTCCTCTCCTCTCTTCTCCTCCGATCATCACTCCTCTCGCAACGTTATGCTTTCGATAGTCCTTTCTCTCGATGAGGGAATTAATCGCGTGACTTTTTCGCGCGTGCGTTTCGCACGCTCGTGATTTCCTTGTCTTTGATTCTACAATCAGAAGACGAATCCTTGAATATTTATCATTTTATTCTATATACTGTTCATTTATTTGTCCAAAAACATATTCAGTTTATGTGTTATTAGTCCAAAAACATATTCAGATGTGAATTGAAATAACGTTATTAAATGTATTTACTATTATTATTTTTCTGGCTTTGTCTCGGATTTTCAATATAAATAAAAACTCTCTCGGTTTTATATGTCTGACGTGAAAATGATATTATTTCCTCTATTATTGAAAAGTAAATAATTAAATGTATTTTGTAAAAATATACATATATTAATAAGAATACTTTTTTAAATAGTGTATGTATCTTTTAAAAATAGTGTAAGTGATATTTCCTTTGTTATAATTATATTATTTTGTGTTTATGTATGTTTTATTTTGTAATTAGACGCTATGGCTCTTTAAATGGATTTGTTACAGCAGGTTAAACGCACGATATAGGTTCGAACAGGCACGAACGTGTTCGCACCGAAACGAATTCTCTATTCATAATTCGGAGAATTTATCGAGGAGTGGGGGAGGTGCCTGCTATTCCTGTTGTACAAACCAAACATTTTCCTGAGAATATAAAAAAAAGAAAATAGCGTATACGAAAAAAATTGCACAGCTACATTAATAAAAGTGTTAAAAAAAAGTTATTTTTAATATTTTAAAGAGAGAGACGCGTGAAAAAAAATTAATGTAAAAATTAATATTAACAGAGGGAGACTGTACTTTTTGTTTCTTGTTTCTTGCTTTTTGCTTCTTATCCGAGTTTTATGTCACCAGAGATAAAAGAACTTCGAAAGAAACAAGAAATACGTAACAAGAAATACAATTGTCGATAAAACGGTTACAAAGGAGAAAAAAGTAAAAAACGAGAAACAAAGAGCACATTGTAGAGTAGGCTTTAGGATCATAATAATTACAGTGAGTACAAAAAGTATTCGCACAAAGAAAATCTTTTTTAAAAAAATTTATTTTTAAAAAATAAATATTGTCCAGCAAGAAATGCGTCATCAAATTGATGTTGAATCGATATCGATACGATGTTTTCAACATCAATTCAACGTCGATTCAACGTTTAATTGACGTTCATTTCTTGTTGGGTAATTAACAATTTATTTATAAAAAATAAATAGACTGTATGTTTCTTAAAATTATATAAAAAGATGTATATAAATTATAGAAGATATATCTGAAAAATAAGTGAAAATTAAAAATTCTATTGTTTGGATGCTCAAAAAGATATTCGTGCAGTCGAGAAATTTAACTTCTAAGATCAGGAATACATGCAAAGCTCGTTTGTTTATGTTAAAACAGAATATGTTCATTGTATAAAATTGTTAATTAATATTATTTTTTACAAATAAAACTTTTTATAAAAAATTTTCTTGTACGAATACTTTCTGCTCTCTATGTTTTTTGTCCTATTCCGCTTGCATTATATTTATGTTATTATCACAGTTTTCAATTTCTTTTTATCAGTCCTTGTTAAAACAAATATTTAAGTTCAACTATGATTAGACTCGTTTGACTCTTAATCTTAATTCTTGGAAACAGTCCTTTCTTCTTTTTATTACTGTGTTTATGTAAACATTTGTTTGTGTATTTTGGTTTACCATTTAGATCAGAGGAGTTTGGATTTCGGGGAGCATTATTATATGCACATAACTCTTTTATCAATTTACTTATCTCGTCTGTGTGTGCGTGTGTGTGTACCCAAATTAAATATTTGATTACATCAAGAACGTTGGTTGGTATTTGTTACACACGACTCAAGAGTTTCTACCAAACGTTATCAATGTTCCAATCGTGAGGATTCATCGGGGATGATGAAACACGCCTATTCTTTGCATCGCAACAGCCACAAGATCACGCATTAATTAAAAATGGTTTCTAGGCCTGGCAAAACTCATAAGGAAATGAATGTATCACAAATATATGTATATATACATATATAGAATATATATACAATGAATGAGCTATATAGATATAATAAAAAGATTAAGAGAGTTTTATTCAATATTTACTCAATCTTTCTATCATATGCGCTTATTAAAATCCATTTGTGTGGCAAAATTCGCTTCGAGTACATTTCTACAAGGGGAAAAGAATCATTGGCGATTGACAATGACCCCGTAGTCTCATTCGAGGACGAATTGATTGAAGTTGGTAATCGACCTCTGGGGAGGATGATTTTCATACTTAATTCATTTATATATATATATATATACGTTAAATTAAATTCAATGTTGCAATTTTGACATAGTTGCGTCTAGTTATGCAGACATAAAAATTATTAAGATAACAGTGACGCGCATTCTAGAAAGTTTAAATAATTTAACGAACGCTATACCAACCAACGAAAGACTCACACCGCGAAAGACGTGTCGTGGTGTGAATAATACCTGAGAGTCTGACTCATTGCTTTATCAAAACGTTAAGTACTTGAGATTCTTACCGCGCAATATTGCATCATTGAATCATTGTATATCCAATCTACGCGTCTTTATGTCTACAAATCTCTCCAAATTATTTCTACAGATACGCATTAACGTTTAGACGATAGATCCACAATTTTGTAAATTGATAAATCACTTTTTGCGTTTTTAGAATGTATTCTGCTTTCTTGAGAACGAGAATTGTTTTGATTTTTATCAATGAAGAAATCATTTCCTCTTTCTCTCATGTATATGTGAGGCATATGATTGCACATTATTACATACTTACAGCTCCCTCAGTACGTCACATTTAGCACGAGCTCGACATCCTTATCAACTGCCACGTGCACGTGCAATTACGACGCCAAGAATGGCCTTTACTGCGTCGGAAATTATTCACGACGCAGTAAGCCGCGCTTACGCATTCGAATTAAAATTCAACATGTCTAGGCATTTCATTGTATTCTAATTATCCGTAGAGTCGCCATCGAGTATGTCGCGATCACCGAATTTTGTTCGGACACTTATCGGTGCGTTCAGCTGAGATATCTTTTGCTCTCGATTGTTTATGACTTTGCTCTTAGCAAAAAGGACCTTCACGCTGCTCGATTTTAACCGGATTTTATGTAAATTGAACTTTATACGTTTTGAGATAAAAAGAGTTCACGTCAAATCTCTAATTTGAGATAACCCAAAAGTGTACTAAAAAGTGTGATCGATATGCGATATTTTTCTTATCATAAAAATAATATGGAAAAATGCAAACTGACTGTTTCTCACTTACTGCGTTGTTTGGCGTCATCGCCAAATCGAAAGTATTACCTCGGTCTGCGTGTAACTCTTACATACAGCATCTACGCTTTTTGCCTCTTCGCTGAAGAGAGATGTTGCTAAATCTGGTCTCGCTTAGCGTTTGTTTACAACATTGTTTTTCTCAGCGATCTCTCTTCCTTAAGACTAATCTACAATGTGCTCTTTGTTTTCTATTTCTTACTTTTTACCTTGCTTGCTTTTTTCTCTTTATCGATTTGCGACTGTTTTATCGATGATTGCGTTTCTTGTCACGTATTCCTCTTTCGAAGTTAATTTTCAATTCCGGCGATAGAAAAACAAATAAAAAGAAACAAAATAAGAAAACAGGAAGTAGATGTAGATTAGGTTTTACAGTAAAACGACTAACTGATTAAAATTAAGAGAGAAACAGTCCCAAATTTTAACTCTTTGTCTTGACAATTTACGTGTCTCAAATTTTGTTATTTAAGGACATGATTATGAATTGTTATTTTTTTAAGAAATGAAAATAATAAGTGTGAAATAAATTTTTAACTAATATGTGTGAAAAATTTTATGATTTTGCATTTTCCCAGATATTACTTACAAAATTCATTCAGTAGAAGAATACAATTTTTAATAAAATGAAATTTTAAGTATTTTAAGTAATTTTTCTTATGATCTCGTGTGGTATTATTTACAAATATATTAATACAATATTGTTCATGTGTTTCGTTAATAATTATGAAAACAAGTTTATCTATTCAAATTTAATTACGACAATTAATACTGAATTTTTTTAAATATCTCTTTTCCTTCTCAAGGAATCGGTCAACTTATTTTGCAGAGGTGTCGTCGAACCTCACGCGATACACGCAAGCGATTACGAGAGTCGCGTTATTTTCGGAAGTAACGATATTCTCGGATCGAGCTAGATGTTTTCTACGAGTCTATAATATCTGTGCGAACGCAATGGCGAGGGAGAAAGGAAGAAGACAGAGACAGGGAAAGAGAGAGAGAGAAAGAGAGAGAGAGAGAGAGAGAGAGGGGTGGGGGAGGCGAGTATTTCTGAGCGGATACAGGAAGTGTGGATATCGATCGCGTAGCAGAGGGTAAACAAACACGACACAGAGTCGCCGCTGGACGTGCTCGCTCGAAAGTCTCGTTTCGTTCGTATCTTCCATTCATCGCTCGTCTCGGAAATACGCTTTGTTGTTAGGCGACTGCGTGTGCGAGAAGAAGAGGAACGACGGCCGCGCATCTCGCCGAGGTCGCGCAAGCGCGACCGAAGGATCGAACAGCTGTAGCAGCACTGTCGAGTGTCGGCTCGAGTCGTGCGTTGCTACGTGTTACGGGACTTTAATATTAAGGAGAACGAGCGAAATAGCGATGTGCTATATTGCTTTTCCGGTCGAATTCTATTCATGATCGCAATCTTGCACTATGAGCTCTTGCGTTGAACGAAGCTTTGCCCTTGCGAGTCATGAATGAGAACCGCGGAGAAGGGCAGAATATTTTTCGAAAATAGACGCTAGTGATTGAGACAAGGCTTATTTTTGAATCTATAACATGCGAAAATCTGTATAATATTATACGTAACATGGAAAAAAGTTTATTAAATCTTAATATATATTTCTCTGAATTTATTTACAGTAAATATTTATTTTATAAAAGAAACGATGGTTAAATCAAATATATAAATAGTTTTTATAACAAATAAACTTATATTTAGTAAATATTACTTTAATAAATATTTATTATTCAAATCAATATTAATTAAAATTTAATTTTAAAAATTTAGTTTTTTTAGTTTTATATAAAACGTTTTTATGTGCAATAGGTGTCTTTTTTCTGCACTAAACTGCATTTTCCTTTCCGCTTTTATCAAATATCAAAATATATTTCTCTTTAAGTACAAAAAATGTGTAGTTCGACTGTACAACAGATCTTACAACAGAATACTTTTCGAGAGTTAACCCTTGATTTGAAAGATCTACATTTTTTTATGGGATAGAAGATCATACATAAAAATAGTGCGCAGATAGAGACGAAGACAAAAAATTCTTTATTCTTGGATTTTAGTACCTATTAGGATTTACGACATCATAAATTTGATTATTTATTCTTTACAGTAGAGACTGAGAAAACACATTTGGAGCTTTACAATTTTCGAAATAAAAGCTTACGACACTCATAACAACATGCGTGGAATTGTGCGTTCTCAAATCACTTTAAATCTCCCTTTACAGTAAGTAAAGTCTTAAATATAAAAATTCTGCAAAAGCAATGTCATTTACTTAAATTATTCGATTACAAGACAACAACTATGACATGTATACGATTCCAAGACATTATTGTGGAGATAAACATATTTGTTTTCTGAACCCGCTCTTTAATTAGCTAGCATCGGTGCACTAGGTCAGGTGTACATTATTCTCACAACGAGGGAATGGCGCATGCGCTCGATGACGTCATGAGCGTGATCGTTGATTACAGGGCCGACGTTTAACGTGGGTCGCACGCTGCATAAAATATCTAGGTGTACTCAGATGTGCCTAATAACGTTAAAACTTAAGTAACGTATTCAGTTTCATTATACGTTTGATAATTATTATTATCGTATGATTAGAATCGAAGCGGATTGATTTTGTTATAATATTGGATCATCTAAAAAGTATCCGCGGTTTTTTGTCATTAGATGTGTGTTGATGGTCATATATCTAGTGACAAAGTACCGCGGATACTTTTTAGATGACCCAATATTTCCCACGTGACATTTGTAAAACTATTTTTAGAATTTTTGTAATAATTTAAATATTACAGATTTTATTCCAGCCTAACGTTTTTTTATTAAGAATCCTAGTTTTTTCTTATCATAGAACTTTTTTATCTTTTCTTGTCTTACATACAATCGATTGAGTTAAGAAAATAGATTATTAATATTTTTGAGTCTATTCGTAATTATAAGAGTATCAATAATTTCTTAGCATTAGTTATGTTTCGTCTTAAAAATGGAACATTGCTATCAGCGGATGATTTCGATCAAATTTTGATTAATCGATGATAAATTTATCAAGCAATACTTGCGATACTTTGTCAACGTGGAGGATAATTAATTTATTTTCACTTGAAGCAACGATTAACTTAAATTAGGAAGATAACGAATTATACAATCAGAAGTTAATTTTGCTGCCAGCAATTTTGCCACTTGAATTAATTACTAATACGTATTATGTAATTATTCGGAATGAGTTTAAATCGGAATTATTTATTTCTTAAATTTCCATGAGATCTGTTTACGTTGCATGAAATCCTCAGAAGTTTTTGCACTTGAAAGGAGATAAATAAATATTCAGACGTTGAAGAAAAAGGAAGCGAAGATGCTGAGTGCAAAAAGTACACAAGCAATGCGAATAAGCCTACTGTATTTTTTGAGAAAAATGAAATAATTTCGATCAGAATCCATTTCGAATAATTCCATAAAGTTCATTCTGCAAATGCATAACCATAGTAAATGGTTGCAGAGTAAGAATCACACTACAGATTGTCGATTACAGTTTCTGTCAACATTGTCAGTTCTATTTTAGCTAATCATGATGCAGCGAATGCAGGTTAGCTGCAACATGATTAATGAAAATAGAACCGACAATGTTGACAGAAACTGTAACCATAACTGGCAACTTGTAGTGTGATTATTATGACCTTAGCCAATTCTTACAACTATATTTACGTAATTGTAGAATGGGCTTAGGCTCTCTCCTGAGTAATTGCGACAGCCATGTTGGAGTCGTGACGTCAGAAGCGAGGAATAACACACTAATTTATGCTGCAAGCCATTTGTAAATAAAGACAATTTGGATAAATCTAAATGACGAGATTGTTATAAAATACCTGTAAAAATGGGCAGAAATTGTCCTTTTCTTCCTTAATATCAATAAATAATTGTAAAAGCCAGGTAAAGTGAGTCTAATTTCGGGCAGAAACACACGGTTTAAACAGTTATTGAAATGAAAGAAATATATGCTTTTACGTATAAAATTCCAAGATAACTACAGTTTTTGTCCATTTTTAGGACTTTCATAAGTACGAGACACGTCACATTTTCACAATTAAGTAAATAATAATGAAATGATATGTAACACAAATTTCGTCAAAACGTCATTTTTCCACGCCTACAAGTTCAGCCATTTATCGTGGCGAGGCGCTGTAACACACACACAAGCACGAGTGCGCCAAGAGCACATGTACATGGACTCGTGCTTGAGTGTGTGTGTGGCTATCGATTTCGCTACATTTCGCCAGACTGATTTTGAATCGCATGCTGACTACTCTGGAGTCTTGATACATATCAAAAATTCGACCAAGTGAAGTACACCGCTCGATGGACCCGGGAACTCGGGATCGACTTCCGTCACTGGTCGCGCGACGGCAGCGCCGCTGGACTTACTCCCTCCACCGTAGCCTCGGACGTTCTGTCCGCCGTGCTCGGCTGTGATCGGAGGAGCGACAGTAAACAGCTGGCGACGCTTTGCGTCAGTACGATACGCAAAACGGGACTGTGCGGAGCAGGTCCGCCCGTCGTCCCCCCCCTTTTCCCTTCCATCCAATTATATCCTAGCGAGATCCCTGACCGACACATTTCTCGGCCGCTGTCCAAGCCGAAGCCTTCGTCGAATTGTTCCGACGCAGAATAATCCCGACATCTCCGAACCATTAATCGTCGACGAGAAGACGTCGAAACGAGCGAGCGTTGTTGTCGTGAAAAAGCAGCGGGGAAAGCGGAGTCTCTTTGTTCGGCGCGACCGCTCTGCGCATAGACTGACAGTGCGCACGGCGCAGCATTGTTTGTGTTGTGTCGCGCGGTTGGTTCACTTCGGTCGCTTCTCTTCCGTCGATCCTTTTTCACACAAAGACGGACCGGACTCTCGACAGCGTCGTCCAGCGACCTAAATCAGTGCGAGGATTATTCGTGGAGAGGGACACCTGACTGACAAACGGTGACCGTGTTGCTGATGAACGACGGTGTCGCTCGAATCGAGAAGCGAGCGAACGAGAGAGCGACGGAGAGCGAGAGAGCGCGGCGGCGACGGACGCGGTGGCGTAACGCGGTGCGCGAGTGCTTTGTTTTGCCGAGCAGCTGATCCGACGCGACGGCGAGCTACTGCGAGCTACGCTTAACGGACGGTACGTGCGACACGCGCGTCGACGTTTTATCATCGGCGCGCACGACGTCGGGGAAGAGCCCCGGGAATAAACGCGACCACCACCCTCGACGAGGCGTCCAACCTTCGGCGGATCAACCTTCCGACGACGTTGAAACGGTCGGGAATCGTAGCGGTGACGATTGGCCCCCGTTGTTGGGAATCGATTGCCAACGACGACGCTTCGCGTTGCAAGACGGATTTTCGTCGAGTCTGACGTAGTCCGACGTTCCGTGAGGGTGCCGTGTGAAACTAAATTGATAATTGATTTAGCGATCGGACGCTTCGCAGAAGGGAAGGGAATAGTGATGGTAAACGTGACGTGAAAGAATTCCAATTCTTGAGAATTCCCCACGGAAAATTCCTGCTAAACGGAGTGCAATAAAGTCGAGTGCTCGAATCTCCGGAGTCGCTGGAAGACGCTCGATCACGTGAATCGTGCGTACGTCGGGAGATTTTGCTGTGTATCGCAGGGAGATTATGACATAAGGGCAACCGGTGTTACTCGTCGGATCCCCCACAGGCAGAGGTGAACAGACAGCGGGAGTGAATTTTTTTTTTTTTTTTTTTTTTCAAGCGGGTGAACGTTCTCGATTGCGCGAGGAGCGAAAACGTGTTTGGTCCCGAGTTACTTTCCCCACGGTATCGCGGCGAAGAACAAAGGAAACGACTCCACTGGACTCCACAAGACGACACGAAGACACGCTGGTTGACGATTTGAGTTTCTTCTTCGACAATCGGAAACCGAAGAATCCCCGCCCACTTCGAAGCGATCGGGCTCTCGCGCGCGAGAGAGAGATATCTGGATGATACTCTGCAACGCGGCGCGATTCTCAGTGGCTTTGTCTCAGAATCGACGGCGAGGATCGCATTGATCGATGCGGCATAGTCTTGACGGGGCCGTCCTCGCGAACGATCGAGAACGTGGGGTACGGCCCCGATCGAGCTGACTAAGGGAACCGTCCAAACCGAGGGCCAATCCTGCTGCTAATAAGGCCCACGGTGGAGGAAGACATCCGTGACGGGGCTGTTTTAGCAATTTCTACTCTTGTGTTGCTGTAAGGAGTCTATCCACGAGACGCAACATGCTGTACATCTTCCACGTTGACACCGGCACCACCATCACCTTCGACATCAAACTGGCACTGCAAAGGTAACAAACAACCTATTCTCTAAATTATTTCGAGTAGAATTTCTCACTTTGAGAAAATATGAAAAAAATTGAGCCGGTCTTGAAAATGAGCGGGTCAATTTCCTGCAATCTTTAAAAATGAGATTTCACTTTTCAGAGTGAGATTCACTCTAAAGCCGATATTCATAATCAATTTCTTATATTTAAAGCTGCCTTAAGTATAATCTTAAGATATCCTGAATTAATCAGTGTGCTGTATTAGTATCTTAAGACACTTAAAATGATTTTAAAATTAAAACCGATTATATGAATATCGGCTTAAAAGTTTTAAAGAGTAATGTTTCTTTTTATACAATATTTGTTTCTATTAAATGGTTCGGAACTTTTCGTGAAATGTTTTCTCGAATTACATAAGAAGCACAAATTCTATCTACATCGTTACGTAGCGATAATAGTTGGTTATTATTTACATCAAAATTCCGATAATTTTCATTAGTCATAATTCAGTTGAATGCGCATTCTTTTTCATTCTGATAAGTAAGATTAAACTGAGTTTCTATCTACAGTTTGCACAAACTCGAAACTGTGCTTTAAACCCATTTTATCAATTCAATTGCGTAAGCGTAGTTGTACGTGACTGTATTTATAAAAATTGATCAATCACAGTCGAATACTTTCCTCACTTTTGACTGTGTTAGTCAGTTCTTACAACTACAATCACAACATTATAAAATCTTGTTAAAGTTTATGGCACATAAAAAAACTTAAACAGGTTGTAAGGCAAGTGCAATATATTAAGAATTACTTGAAAAAAATTACGGATTATTCTAAATTGCATTTAAAAGTCATACAAAAAAATTAGAGACAGTTGACCATCTAGATTAGTTATTTCAATAAAAAGCATTATTTTTAAAATTTGTACTCTAATAGAAATATATGAAAATAATAAAATTATAAAATAACAATACAAATCTCAATTTTTTTATGTAAGTACTTTATTTCAAAAATATTTATGTAAAGTTATATTGAAATGCAGACATTAATTGTTCAGTAAATAAATATTTATTTATTATAAACTAATTGATGAATCTCAATGAAATTTTACATAAGCCATTTTTAGTACTTAAAATATGTACATAAAAAATTTAGATTTTTGTTATTATTTTTAAAATGTTTGTTTATAACAATAAAACTAATATCAAATAAAATAAATTATCTATAAAAATGTGTTGCTCAATAAAAACAGAATGCTATGAATTTCAATTTTCACATGTATGTAGTTTGTTTAAAGCGTAAATATTAACATATGTATTTTTATGCTCTTACAACCTCCTTAAGATGTAAGATTTAAACAGTGAACGTAAGCCTAATTTACAATTACGTAAATGTAATGTAAGTCGTAGTTGTACATCTAGAGAAAGATTTTTCTTTGATTTAAAGAAATATTTCTTTGCTATATGGCTAAAGAAAAAAATTTCTTTGATTTGAACGTCATTTCTTTGATTTAAACATTATTTTTTGAAATTAAATAAAAAAAATTTATTCGATTTAAATTATATTTAAATTAAAGGAATGATGTTCAAAT
Source organism: Acromyrmex echinatior (assembly GCF_024713525.1). Taxonomy (NCBI): domain Eukaryota; kingdom Metazoa; phylum Arthropoda; class Insecta; order Hymenoptera; family Formicidae; genus Acromyrmex; species Acromyrmex echinatior. The sequence goes on along the minus strand of NC_141852.1, from coordinate 12,069,303 downwards.
CAAAGAAACTTTTTCTTTAATCGTATAGCAAAGAAACATTTCTTCAAATCAAAGAAACCTTTCTCTAGGTGTAAAAATTCACCGATCACAGTCGGATATTCTTCTCGTATTCAAGTGCGATGGGTCAATTCTTTCTTACAAATACAACTACGTTTACACAATTGTAGATCGGGTTTAAGACCATACGTGAGCAGTAGCGAATCCAGCATGTTGACTTCCTTACTGCTTAAGTCTTACGTCTCATAAGTAATTTTATGTGACTTTTATTTACATTAAAAATGAAATTTCTAAACCTGTGTTGTTATAACTTTGTCACCAAAGTAAGCAGGCGATGACGTCAGTATAAAATATTCACGTAACTTTATAGACTCAATATCGCTTGAGTGAAAATGGAAAGCAACTATAATAACGCGCGTTAATAATCACGCGGCATTTAGCGCCTCTCTAACAGGCCGCGAACCAACGCAGCCTCGCGCGAATCCAAGGATCCGTCGAAGGCTGAACGAATTGCAAAAGTGTGCCGCCTTCATGTAGCGGACGTAGGCGAGAGACATATAGCGAATTTGATTGGACGCTCTAGTGCATATTAAAACCGTTACACACTGATTCAGTTTGTATAAAAATAAAATGCAAACATTTCTAATTACACTGAAAAAAATACTTAAAAAAATTTTAATAAATATTTATTTCAATATAATTTAAGTAAATATTTACTAAATGTAAACGTATATTTATTTGACTTAACTATCATTTTTTATTGAGTAAACATTTATATTTACTCCAAATAAATGTTTACTTAGTACTATTTAAAGAAATATACATACATGCACTTAATATACATATATTAAGATTCAGAACATTTTTTGTCAGTGTATAAAATATTATACTTAACAGCGTAATAAAACGTATTAAGGATTTTATGATTTCATTTACTTTTATATTTATATTGAATACATATTTTTACATCAATTCGTGTACGACGGGTTTTAATATGCAGTGCGCGTTCAATCGAATTCGCTAGTAGATTCTTGTGTCATCGCTATACACGCGTCTCTAAAGGGGGAGATCCTTTAGGGGGAACAGCGACGACGGAGAGTTTCTTCCGGTCCGCGAACTTGCGCCGAAAATAATACACAATGAAATCGACGCGACGCGGCGCGACGCGGCGCAACGCGACGCAACGCGACGCACGTGGGTGTGGATAGCTCGTGGCGCGCACGAGTTTGACCCGATGGCAAACTCGGCCAAGCTGACGACACGCGCATGATGCAAACGAGCACTGCTCTTTCGATACTCTCCGATCGCTCTGTTCGGATGGCTCATCTTCTCTCACTATAGTTGTTATTTAATAGCGAAGAGAAATTCCAGCGAGATGGAAATACGTTTTTTTACAGAGGAATCCTTTAAAGATGAAGGAACGATATATATCTGCAATCTGCAAAATTGCGCTTTTCCTTTTTACATTGAAATATATATACTTTTGTAGTATAAATAAATTGAACTTGTTATTTATAATGTAAATGTAAAGATGTAACTGGTAAAATCATCGACGATCACGGATGAATGTTTTAAAGATGAATGAACGTCCTGCAATTTGCTTTTGAAGTATGTATATTTTTGTTGTACAAATTAATTTTGCTTATTGTTTTATTGTGTAAATGTAGCTGTCAAGATAATATTATTGGTAATCACGAATAAATCTTTTAAAGATGAAGGAACGATGTACCTGAAATCTGCAAGAAATTGCGCTTTCTTTTAAATTGAAGTATATACGTTTTTTGTTGTAAAAATCCATTCTGCTCATTATTTTGTAATGTAAATGTAGTTGTTAGGATCATTGGTAAAAAAAGTGAATACTTTGTGAGATGTTTCATACTTTCTTGATATACTTTCTGATATAAAATGTGAAATATGTATATATTGTAAAATGTTCTCTCTTTAATGACCTTGTCTTAATATTTATAATACGTAGAATGTCAAGAAAAATCGATTGATAGAAAAAAAGTACTTAGCTATATTTAAAGGAAACGTGCAAATGCATATCGCAAATATATATTCGTACGAAAAAAATAATATCATAGAAAGTTAGATTTCATTCTATCCTTCCTCTTTTTCCTCTCTCTTCTATTTTAATTATCAAGAGAAACATTTCCTGTTCAAATTGCTAGAATCAACATTCTGTATAACATTCTACATTTCGTCGAATATAAATATAACGCAGAAACTTTCATATTTGATGAATATTAAACCTCGGATAATATTTTCACGATAATTTAACATTAATTCGAAATATTCGTTATATTAAGCAAATAAAATAAAAAACGAACCTATAGGAATCAGCGCGGATCACAAAGCGCAATCAACTTAATAAAAAAAATTAGCTTTAATTAACGACATATACATAGAGTCGCATGTATCAGTTATTATTTCGACTCTCCTTTGACTCATCCCCAGCGAACAAATTTTAATAAATTAAAAAGAACAAACGATTTGTTATTAAAATAATAATAACAGCGAATTCCGGAACACTTTGCATTATAAATTCAGCAAGAATCAAGATATTTGCAAGAGTAGAAGCAGCTGACATTTTAATTGAGCAAAGCTTCTCACCATTAATTATAATATCGTTATTTTATGCAAACTGATACGGAAGGATGTGAAGAATTTTATATTAAGTGCATTATATCATACGCAAGGAACTGTTTTGCATTTTTATTCTGTCGATCATTTTAAAGAAGCCTTTTAACGTGCTGAAACTACAAAAATTGAAGTCCCTTTTGTACAGCATACAATTATTTATATCGATATCGTGAATGGTAATTAACTTGATGGCGATCGCTCTTGCGTTCATTTTTAAGAGAAGACAGGAAACTGTCGGTAAAAAGAAAGGCTTATCCCATTTATTACGATCGTTTATCTACGTTGATGAAGATCAACTGCTGAGCGGGGGAATTACAATTTCTACGCATCGGTTTATCGTATGACGACCTTCAGTTGCGGATGGAGACATCGTATCGACGCGGTAAATGCATCGGTAACTCGTTCCATGTTCCCTCGTGGAAAACTTCTGCGCTTTCGAGAAACACGCTCGCGGCTCTGACGCGGGCACTGAAAATACATATATCATTTGGCTCGAGGCGCGTTCTACATTGTGTCGAATCGCGTCGTCAAATAAACTCGGCCAAGCTTTTAATGCGCAGCTTCTAAGGGAAGCGACGGATTACAAGGCTCTCTTCATATTCGAGTGACGTGACGTCAGAGTGTCAATTGAGTAAAAAATTGTCAACGACGTTTGACGACGTTTTACGAGGGCGATTGCGTAATCGAAGCACAATGCAATCTCGTGTAATCTAAATTGGCGCGTCATAAATTTCAGATTGTATTTATCATAATAAACTGTACTTTTACGTTTCGTTTTGTAAAAAAAACCACGATTTTTTATCTTATGCTCTATCATTCTCTTCATTACATTGGAACGCTCGTTTCTCGGATAAATTTCACACGATGATTTTCTGGTTCTTCGCTACACATGATAGGTCATTCTTGTCTCGGTTAATCTTCATCATTTAAAAAAAAAAATATATACAAATTAAAATTATTAGGGTCTTCACGAATATAAGATTAATTTTAATGTCGGTTTAATTAAGAATTAGAAGGAGATCAAGATTAAGTTAATCTAAAACATTTATGGAACCGAGCTAAGTGATTCATACATACATATACTTTGATATTTTTTGAAAGTATTTATATGATTGTATTTAACAAACTATGTATAAATGTTATAACTAATTATTTAATGCGCTTAGTTTTTCGAAGAAAAAATGTACTGGACACGAATGAATACAATCGTGCGTATTAAAGGTTAAGATAGTGGCGGTCATCGGCCTCGCTCGTCGCCAACAATTAACGATCTGTGTCAATTCGCGAGGGCGCCTCCATTCCGATTTGTGCTTTTATTCTCTGTGTTTGTTTAGTAATGACAGTTGCGATTTAAGCGAGAATAACATTGAGCTTGAACAACATTGCAATTAAATACTGCACTAGGCAATTTCTAGCATCAACAGTAACGTCTGCAAAACCGACGGTCATTGTTCATATCTCGCTCGATTACCTTCGCTTTGTTTACGTTAGTCGATAAGAACTATCTGCGCACCGTGCGAGTGAAAATCATGCGAGCCAACTTCGCATTCAACGTGAGTCGATGCAAAGTATACTCGCGCTCTTGGTATTCTTCCCACGTAAACACATCTCGAAAATTCATGTAAAATACATGTAGCCCTCGCAATCATAAACATGATGAAACATTGAAGTCCATTTGAAATTATTACGACGCACTTATACACGTATAACATAATAATATTTATTCTCTATTTGACCTTGCGCATAATGGAAGAAATATTAGGAATAAATATTAAATATTCCAAACAAAAAGATTAAGAATAGAGATTAAATGTAACGTACAATGGATACAAATAAGGTATTACATATTTGCATCCATTATTCGCGTTAAGTTACGTTTCCACATTCATATTTCCTGATTTTTTTTATTTCTAATATTTAACTTAATATTTAATTTAGTATTTATATTTAATTTAATATTTAATTTAATATTTATATTTTATCTAATATTTAATATTTAATCTAATGTTTATTTCTGTTCTTAATATATCTTCCATTGTGCACAGAGCTTTACTTCAGTATAATAATTAATAATACGTTTTTGTCACTTGACACTCGTTTAATCAAAAGTGTCCCGTTTTCCTTTTCGGAAAACAAATTTTTTTTTTTTTCACAAGAGATCTCGTTTCCAAGAAAGGTGACTTTGAACGATGAAAGTCTAAAAATATCGCACTTCTTCGAGTTTGGACGATCTTCAACGAATAATGCGCATCATCTAGGCTCGTTATAAGGACGCCTATTAACACGCAAATAATATATAACCGTTAATTTATTTTAAAAGGATTCCCTCTTTCTCCCTTCGTTTTCTTTTTCTCATCCTTCTTCATTTTCTCGTAAAGCCGATATCTTGAAGAAATCGCGACGATGAGCGCCGTCGCGTGCACGAAATATGAGCCGCGCCGCGCCGTGTCGTAACGTGACGTGCGTAACCAACGACGACACGCAGTCTCGAGACGCGGCGAGGCGCGGCGGTTGAACGTGCTCGTAGTCAGCTGGTAGCTCGTCGACCACGAGTGACTGGCGATAATTCCGCGCTCGACTTACGTTTTCCCGTTGCAGACGCGCGAGGCGCTTTTGATCAGTGATGCTGCGCCAGCATCTCATATCTTTAATTCCGACGTTTCTTCTCATCTTATTCTTTAAATCTTTAAATCACTCGCCGCTCGACACTTCGGTCGATTCAATTTTCGCTGAGAAAACGAAAACTGAGCGCGAATTGCGTAACGAATGGCACATCGCGTTCCACTGGGAACGTCGGTCGTTTTTTTTTTTCTTCATAGAGACGCTCCGCACGATTGAAGATCTTACGACAGTTACGAGCCGGGTTGTGAAAGGCGGTTAATTTGTCATCGTAAATCTACGAGTGAAATAATCGTGACAAATTTTTATTAATTAATGTTAAGTGAAATAGACCGAAAATGGTCTGTTTTAGTTAATATTTAATTAATAAAATGTTTAAACAGAAATAAAAGAGAAGGCGATTTTCTGTCTTGATGCTCATAAGGGAAACCCAAGGGTTTCCCTTCAATTTTTATGAATATGTCGTTATCTGGACAATAAGGGACACGCATTTTTTAAAAGTGCCCAATCACGCTTTGCATTTTCTTTGAAGAAAATTGGTTATTGTCTTTTGAAGCAAATATTGTCGAAACTATAAGAGATAAAAAAAAATGTTAGAAATAAAAGTTGAATGGTTTTAAAAGTACTTAATAATTATAATTAAAAAAAACTTTTAATTTTTATATTTGATAAATAAACATTTTTTTATTTAAAATTTGTTTAATTGTTACTATAAAGTATTTTTCAAATCATTTAACTTTTATTGAAAACATTTTTTTCTATCTTTTGCAGTTCCGACGAATTCGCTTCGAAAAAAAAAAAAAAACGATTTTGTTTAAATGTATTGCACCCAAGGTTGCATCCCTTAAAAGTATATCTCTTATTTTTGTCTAGAAAACAAATTTAAAGCTTATTAAAAAAAGCTTATTAAAGAAGGACATTTCCATGGACTTGTTAATATTAGGTCATTTAAAAAGTATCCGCGGTTTTTTGTTCAATTTTTAAATGAAAAAACCGCGGATACTTTTTAAATGACCCAATAATATTCACATATGTGAATTGATATACAAATACAATTATTATTTCTATACGCCGATTCGGTTTGTCGGATTTGAAATCCAATCGTAAACTGAAATAATGGTCTCATAATTGAATTAATTGATCGTCGATTTCAGTTTATGATTGTGTTTCAAATCTGACAAATCGAATCGGCACACAGCCTGTAACAATCGATAATTGCATTCGTATATTCACATTTTATTAATGTTAGTGTAACTGCGAACACGTTCTCTTATACTTAATTAATACGTCGTGCATTTCCTCGTCTCTCTTCACTGCAAAAAAGCAGCATCCTTAACCGTTAGTTAACCTTGCACAGAGTGTTAACAATCTCCAACGTATCGCTCCGATTCCTTTTAAACGTCGTTTAAAGACTGTTGTATTCCGAACAAGTCGAGTCTTTAAGATCTCCTTTAAAACGTCGTAAAATACAGAACACGTATCGATCACAATATGTGAGAAGCGTTCGCGATAAACGATCGAAGCGAAAAAGAATTGCGATAGTTAAGCGTCGAAAATGAAAAATTATCACGATAGATAAAATTTATAAGAGTAACATTACGCGCTATTACGCAACGCGCTCCGCACGCATATATAATTATCTCAGTTTTTATCTTTCCTTTTTTTTTCCTTTTCTTTTTTTCTTTCTTTTCCGCCTCTTGATGTTTTTTGCACATCACAGTGCACTCGAGCTGTACGTGATTGACAGAGTGCTGGCAGTTTAATTATTACGCATGCAAATTTTCGAGGCACACGTACTGCCACTGTACTTGAACCAGGTACGTCCATCTGTTTCAAGAATTAATAGCAATCCTTCATCACGTAACGTCAGATAACAAGTGAGATCCCGCGATTGTCCTTACGCGAGTGCATCTATCTCGTCTGGCATTATTACGGCAATCATCGTTCTATCGTATTAAAGCCCTCACAATACACGCCCAATCGTCTTTTTACTCTCATTATTTCTTCGTTATTGCATTGCATCCGGCAATGGAAACGCACCATCCGGTAATTACGATTGCAGTATGAGTTCTTTACGGAAATTAGGTCGTAATCAGCCTAACCGTCTTTGAATCGAGTAATGCTTCTTTCTTGCCTAAAGGCGTGATATCGCCCTTGATTTATTGAAGCGGAAGAGACTTTCCCGGCTTTAACGTGGAGGAAGAGATTGAGAAAAAGATATTTTCGATGTTTTTATTTATCGACATCGGGAAAAGGCATTTCATGTTTAGTATCACTTAACTGTACAAATATTTCATCTATCTATATCTGTATATATGTATTCTGAATATTATTTTTATCTGATCTTATAGTTTATTATTTGTGTATCTTAACATCTTTCTTAATAACTATCTTTTATCTTAATATCTTTTTTTATACGTACATTAAAAAATATACATTAAAAAATTAAAAAATTTCAGTATCTATTATATTTTGCATTCTTTTTTTACTTTTTATTATCATAATCGTTGTGGATAATGGAAGTGCTTAAGTATCGATAATTGCTTGCTATTTTAGGAATGAACGATACATTTTGAACCTTCCAGGAAATGTTCGAGGAAAAATTGACGAACGAAAAATCTTTGTTCCGTAATATCCAAGTGTAAATTTTATTCAGCGATCGCTCATGCGTAATTGGCTTTTCTGTGCAGTGTCAGTCAGCTGATGGAGGCGATCGAGAGGGAATGCGGTGTGGTAGCGGCGCATCAGGTGCTGCTTATGAGCGGAGGCGAATGCTTGGAACCAAATGCACGCGTGTGCTCTTACTCGGCTGGAACCGACACAAATCCGATTTATCTGTTCAGCAAGGCCGCCATTGAAAGCAGCCTCCCGCCCACGCCGAGTATAGATTACGGTTCCGGTGAGTAGCTTCTTTTTCTTCACCCTTTTATCGTATGAAATGTAGACGATAATTTCCTAATAACGCCAACTTGCGCAATTACGGAATTAATACGGATTATATTAATCGGAAGGTATTTTATTACAGCGAAGTGTACCTTACTTATGAGAACAAAATTATTAGAATTAAAATTTCTCGTTTTATAATCGTGCCAGAAGAAACGTATCGTTACTGATGACGTGTCGTACTGATAAACGATCACGTTTTTGTACGTTAATCGATATCTATTATAATAACTTGTACGTGCGGCAATATTTATATACGAGCTTGTTCTTTCGGTACGAACCGGTTCTTTTCATATAAAGGTGATAATTCGTTCGAAATATCCGTATAACGTATCATTAGATTCTCACGGTTTAATTCGGTCAGCACTGCGAACATGGATGATTAATTTGCTCAACGAGGACGAAAATTTCCATCACATCGCGCGATTCATCTCTAGGAGAGTCGTGTTGAAAGGATGGCATCGGCGTAAGATTCTTATCGCTGATTTTCTCGTAGAAGAAAAAAGTGATATCAGCGTTGAAATATTTATGGTTATCGAGGTTTATATCCAAGAATATTAAATTTTAATATACGTCATGTATTTTTTTTTTATTTCGATATCGCGATGGAGAAAATTAAGAAAATACGCGATGTGCTCTTTCTATATAGATAGAAATGTGCTTCTGATCTCATCCCGTTATCCTTAATTCCCGAGAGTTTAGTTAGGCTCGGTCAGTTGCGCGATGTCCTATTTTATATTTTCTTTTAGTCATTCTCTTGTTTGTTTTGTCCCGTTAGAGTGCCGCGTGTCCCCGACTCGCTTCATTACCACGCTCGTTCTCTCTTTCTCCCTGATCGTATGATCGATCGTATGATCGAGGTGCGAGCTATGATTTAGCAAGTACGAATACTTTTTGCGGTTAGTCATACTTCTAGACGTTCGTGATTTGACCGCAAATCACGCCCCCCGCAATACACACCATCGACACGAGATATCTAGCGATTTAAGTACTTTTAGATCAACAACTTTTTCCAAGAACAAGAATTTAAATCAGCAGCTTTCGTATAAATTATACATTTAAAAAAGTCTGGTAATAGCTACTGAATGTTGAGTGAAACAATTTTCAATCGGTATTCAGTTAATGTACATATAACTGTAAAAATTTTCCTTTTCTAAATATTTAGTAATGATTATCAAATCATTGATAGGTTATATTATGTTTGGTAATATTGACCAAGTATTTAAGAAAGGAAAATTATTTTTATTTATATTTAGAAACAGAAAATTATATTGATTGAATTTATTTTATTTAAGATATCGTAATTATTAGAGTTCTCTTTTTTTTTAGTGTACTGATAAATTTTTATTGTTGAATTATCACATTATATTTATAATTATTGATCGAGAAGAGGAGAGAAATACTTTAACGATACTCACGTAAAGAAATATCTAAAAAAAAATGATTTTCATATTTCACGTATGTATGTAAATAACATAATAAGTCTCAAAATTTTCGCAATTAAATCTTTATAGTATTATTTTATAGTAACATTTAACGTGAGTCAAGATCGAAGAATAATATACATGACTCGCTCTGCATAATAGCATAAAAATCGTTACATGCGACTACAAATGCAACTTACTAATAAATGTATTTTGTTGATTACAATTATTTTTGTGTTTTCTTCAATAAATCCGTGTTCCTCTTTTGTAACGATCACACAGCTGCAATAATCATACAAAAGATTAATTACACCTTCGTGTATACCGATGCTAACATCACGTCCAGCACGACGATCCAGTATAAGATAATGAGAGGTATGGGAAGGACTTGATTCCGGGACTTCCCCCCCCCCCCCGTTAGACTGCTAATTGGCATTAGAATGTAGAACGACAACGAGCGTATTATTCATCCGATAGAATCTCCATGTCGCGTCGTCGTGAAAACTCCGCCGGGTCATAGACGTCGTCGTCATGGGACTTTTGATCCGCCGCGTTGTTAACGAAGCTTGCGATCAACCGTTCGACCTGATTTTGTTATCCACAGGATAACCATCTGATTCTCTATTCGTGCGCGCGCGCACATCTCACGCGACGTGACATCGAGAGCGTCGAGTTCCCGTTGCATAGAACGCGAAACTAGGCCGTTCAGCACGCAGCGTGACGCTTTTCCGCGGAGTCGCAAAAATAGTCAATCAGTGACGCTTCCCGAAGCCGCGGCGAGCCGCCCGAAGTAGTATTATTATAATTCAGTCGATCACGGAGGCTTTTTCCGTGCGATATAGTAGAGTCCACTCGTCTTTCTCTAAAGAGCTGTAAGACATTCGTTGAATTATGGCGGACGTACTTCTACGGTCGATTGAATTACGACGCGTACAGGCAAAGGTAACTCAAGAAGTGCGACATTTACGAGTCTACAAGATTTACAGAACCAACGAATGGAAGATCTGAATTTCTATCACTACAGCTTTAGTCTATCAACGTTATGAACCTTAAATGAATTAAATAATAGTACCTAAGTCATTACATTCGCTTCTACACTAAAAGAATATCGATATCGTGGGGTGTTAAAAATTTCGAAAGCATCGAAAATTAAATTAAGCTCAGGATTTTGAATGTCCCTTTTGAATGACGACATTGAATCGTTCAGTTGTTTTGGAACGTCGCGAATAGAACTGTTTATCGGGAATCGAAGATAACGACATGACGTTGGAATTGTCAGCTGATTAGGGATGCCAAAGAGGGTGTCTTCATTGATCTTCAGTGAAGAATGCTAAACATGACGAAAGTATTGATGTAGATGCTAAATGTGACTGTTTAACGCTGAGCATACCGGCTATTTCTTCAATGATGAGTAATCGATTTTCGGTTGAAACAAAGAAGATTTTAATACTTTGTTCATTCGTACTTTTAACATTGTACGATGTATCGTTCAATACGGATATATCTGAAGAGTCTCTCTTACTCGTACATCAATTCAGGGCATTAAGTAGTCCGAGTAATGATTTTTTTCCTTGCCATTAAATCCAATTGATTCCGATTCTACAGTCAGTTGAATCTCGTTCGCGGACATGAGATACGACACGAAATTGCATTTGCCTCGAAATGTATCTTTAGTATTCCGCGATATTTTTACGAGACTGTTACTATCTCACCTTCGAGTTACCTGCGATCTTCGATTTACCACGAGGTGACCTTGATCAAAGTTTTATCACAAAAAAACCAATACAAATTTTCTTCGCATTATCAATTATTTCTGAGTTGGAAAAAAATTTTCATAAAGTTGCAAGATCGAACAGTATCAGACTGAATTATGAAAAGTAACAAGAAACAGACGGTGATGAATAATATCAGACGTAATGGATATATATAAATTGCGCATTTTCCGATTTTAGCATCTGTGCTCCTTTAAAAAGAATTGAATCATTTCAGCAGCGTTTTTTTTTTTCAAATTTATCTCCCTTTACCTTGATATTTCAAAGAGAAAAAGCTATGATTCAAGCTACTTCATTCTTTCTAAATCGATAGTGATAACTTTATAGGAATGCGCAATCTATTCTTATTACGTCTATGGAAAATATTTACGTTGAATTATAAGATATTTATAATCAAGGATTTTTTCAATAGTAACGATATAATCGATACGTTCGACGTATCTTGCGTCTATGTCTTGTGAGTTTATGTCGTTACAAGCCTTATTGAAACACTTATTTTCCTGGTGTCCATAAATATATTCCTAAAGATACTTATATTGTAATTATACTATGACGCGGTAAGTTTTCCTTTTTTAATAACCATGCGACATGTAGTACATCGTTTGTGATACGTAATATCTCGGCACTGCAAAAAGTTAGACCTACTATCGAGTTGCAAGGAGATACATTCGCATCGAACCGATGCGAAAACAGTAACACTCGGAGATAGCATTCAGAGTTTACGATCTGGTGGAAATCACGCAATACAGCTTGAGATAAAATGGATTGATCAATGATCAATGAGTAAAAAGAAAAATGTTAGCCGCTGGGAACGGGTGCTACGTCGCATCGGTAATAACACGGTGAACAGAAAGTTCCGCAGCACTGCACAAAACTTGGTAATGGCATTCGAAAGTAAGCGGATTTCCCATGTGAATATCGACGACGTAGTGTACTTTATCTTCATTTTTTTATATTCCGAAAACAGAACGATTCGCAGTCAGTTACAAAATTTACTTCGCGCGCGCGCGACATTGGATCTTCAGGTCTCGGGACCGAAGTTAAACCCGAGAACAGTTGCTCCGAGTCACCGTGACCCAAGCTATTACGTTTTCACCCTGCATACGCGCGTGTGCCAAGTGCATGTGCATATAAAGTCGATACCGTAGCTAGGGGTTCGTTAGGTTACCACACGGGGCGATTTTTCATGCCCGGCTTCCAGGGAAACGTTCTAAACGGCTAGCGAGACAAAGAAATATATCGGAGTATATTATTTATCTCCTTTTACCCTCTGATGTCTCCGAAATTGTAATATACTGCACACAGAAAGGGCAATTTTGCTGAAGAATCTAAATATGGATCTGAAAATAATTTTTTTTACAATAATAGGAATTTCAAGCACGATAAGAAATGCTGTAAAAAGTTTTGACATTCAGTTTTTAAACGTTCTACATAATAATTTCTATTCAACAAAATTATTTTCAGATCTGTTTCTAAACTAAACTTTTAGATTCTTTAGCAAAATCGTTTTTTCCGTGCAGTAAAAAATTGAAAAATTATTTTATTAATTATTTTTATAATTATTCCACAGCTATCTTACATTCATCAAGAAATGTTTGAAAGAATTTCATTTTCGCTGTTTTTGATTCAACGATACAGAAGCGAGTTTTTCTCACGATAATTACACCTTGTTATCTCCTGTTTTAAACAAGATGTAAAATTACAATTTAAAAATTAATAGAGAATTGACTTATAACATTCTACAATACATGCGAGAAAGTTAACTTCTACAAAGAATGCAATTGTGTGTTAATGATATTATTTCACATATATACTTTCTTGTTAAATTAATTAATAATGACACAATAATCAGCAAAACTTAAATAGATATCGTTAATATTGTAAAGGAATCGCGTGCCGACTTAAGGGCGAAATTGCTGAAGTAATGCCCGAGAATTGGTCGAAGCAATAAAGCACGAAAACACGTCAGGAAACGTTCTCGGGTTGGTCTGACTTGGTCGAGAGACGGTCGATGGAAACCTCTGACATAGCGAGACCTCGGACAGAACCGCGGAAAGCAATAATACAGCATACACGCGTACTCGATCATATGTACATACACGGAGATTACCGTAATCGCATACATTGTTGTAACGAGTACGGCTCGACGATACTTTATGTGTGTGTATGCTCGCGCGCATAAAATATATTACGTTGTGTAAAATATATTACGCTGCATAAAATATATTACATTGCATCCTATCGAGATTGCCGTACAGAGTGATCGAAAAAAAGGGACGGAAGAATTTAGAAGTGTATATAAGCAGATAACTCTGCCCTAGTTTCTAAAGTAGACGTTCAGTGCACCGATAACGCTGGAACGTTAAAAACATTAGAATGTGTCGGCGAGACATATGTGCGTCATAATACGATAAATTTTTGGTTTCGTAAATGAAAACAGTAAAATAAATTATTCATATCTTAAGGAGTTTATACACTAATTTATACACAAGAAGATATCATTTTACTGTCAAGAAAAGTGATTTATTCAGTTTACCTTTTTCTTTTAAGTAACGGTTATCTAAAACAGAGAATATTTTCGTGATAATAGTCTTAAGATAAACTTATTAGAAAGGAGAGGATGCTAAAAGTAGGAACTGTTTTTATTTTAGCTGAAAAATAGCTCTAATTAATATCTTCTTTCGGAAAATACTTATTATTGTATACTTAAAATAAGAATTTTTCTTTTTTTTTTAAAGAATATTGTAATATTTTATCGAAAAAGCGATTTATACACTAAGCAAATCGAATTTGCTTTGTTTAAATTTAATAATTTTGAGTATTAAAATTATAAGTAAGTTTGAACTGGAATTCATAATATATTTTTGAATAAATTTGATGCTTGTAATTAACTTATGTTAGATTTGGATATACATTTGAAATACATAAATATTCAAATTAAATACTTATTATTTGAATACGATATGTATTTTTCTGTGTGTAGAGCTGCACATGTCTATTTTTGTCTATTTTTTAACATTATATGCATCTGTTTTTTAAGCCTTTTTTTAAATACTGTACGACTATTAATTGTAATTGTAAGTTTACAATTGTAACAGACTATTGCGCCAGGCCATTTGCTGAAGTGAACACTCCGGTAAGTAAACATACGTGCAAGTGACAACGTCGGCTTATCAGAACTTTAACATTACGAGATAGTAGTACGTGTCATAAGAAGTCATACGTGTGTCTCGTTTAAGATTAATGACACACAGGAATCTTGGTATCGCTGATCACGTTACAAATGCCTGTTGCTGAATGATTTGCATTTACAGTTTAATTTTATATGATCGTCGTACATACATACATTGTATAAAGTAAGTTCTAACATATTCTGTAATTACATAGAGTTATGTTTGACGAACATAACGCATGAATATGATCACAAGGATAAAGCTAACATCACTCTTATTCCAGATATATCTTTGAAACTGTATTATAGACGTTGGCCAACAGATTCATACTTCCGAATTGCACGAGCTGTAATTACGTATAAATATTTAATAACCGTACTCATATCGTTGCTGAGCTTTTTCTCATAATAACTACTAATATTCGTGTGCAGTTTCACGAAATATAATCTCATAAAACGGTAGATATTGCGTGCGGAGCTAACTTATATCTTCTGTAATTATGCAGGGTTGCTATAAAATAAAATTTTTGCTCAACCGTCATCATTTTCAGGAAATTCTTTTTATTCAAATCATTATTATTAGAGTGAAGGTTATATACAACATCATATGTTTTAAATAAATCAAATATTTCGTTACGCGTCACGTTACGTGCAGCTAGAATGCACGTTAATTTTCGAAGATAATCGTAATTTGATTATCTTCGATTACTCGATTGTGCGACCAGTAGTTACCGTGAAAACGACTTGGTGCACTTTCTTGATAAATACATACTCGCAACACGAGTACCTGCTATTTCTATGTGTTGTAATTGTTTTGCGTGTCGTAACCGTTTCATGTGTATGTACGTATGCATGTGCAACGTGTTATATTAGCTGCGTTTAGCAGAAAAAGCAACTTTGCAGCTATTATAAAATTCTTTAATATGGTCTTGCTCTTAGTTTTTACTGAATCTAAATATTATATGTAAACCAATCATATTCAAGAATTTTTCAACAGTTGCAAAGTTACTTCTTTTGCTGAACACAGTCATTGTAGACTGTAGTTCTTAGGTTCTTATTTCCTGCGTGTTACGACAGATCGGCCTACGCGCTCGGTAAGGCTTTTGTAACGTTGCGGCGAGTCCTTTGATGTCCCCGGATTGCGTGGTATAATCATTATAATAGTTTGATAAGCATACTTCCCTTGGTCATCTAGGCTACTAACACTCGGCTGGAACCGAGTTGAGATGCGGAACGTGCGAGTTGCAGCTGCGATCAGCTGATTATTTTGCGTATATCATTCTGTAAATTTAAATCCAATTATCAGCTTGTCTGATGATTTTTAAATCTTTTCTTTAGCGAAAATATCGAAATATTAAAAATTTGCAAGTTATAAAGAAGTAGCTCCTTGCGTATTGAGTCAAATAAATAATTCTTGCAAGAAATCTTGAACAGTTCTCGAAAGAAAGAAATATTAGCACCAAATTGGTTGAGATATTTTTACATTTTCTTTTTTCCTTTATATATATATATATATACGAGTATATATACACACATTCTATTTACATTTTATTTCTCTTTTTATTTCTTTTATATATCGGTTTATTCTTTACTTCGTTTTTCATTTGTCTTGAGATTTATTCGCATTTTTATATCACCATCGTGCTTCATAATTTGATTTATCTTCGCGATAAACTGTTCTGTTAATTAAGGAAAAATTCTATACGAAGGAAAATTAATACGTCCTTTTTGCCACGCGATGGAACGCGGGTGAAAGTTAAAGATCGGTTTGGTAGAACCTCCGAGTAGATTAGAATGGTAATGCACTTTCTTATTGCTAGCGAACACTCACACTTGGGGTGGTACACGGTTCGCGACTCCATGGCGGTTTTTATTCACGGGAACCCGGCAATGGTCGACGCAACCATGCGATTTTCCGTGTATCGCTTGGCCAGAGCGTAACCTGCAATTATCGTGTGAACGAGGCCGAGCCTCGCCGATGGCTTTGTTTCGTACTTTAATGGCGACTCTTTCGAGATTCCGCGAAGTGCGCGAGAGTCATCCGGATTCGCACCGGTTGCGAATCGAGCGACGGAGCTGATCCCATGGAAAGAGGATACCAAGATGAGGGAGACAGAAAGAAAAAGAAGTAGTTTGCTCTCGAAAACGTTTCGTTTTCTGCAATCGTGTTGTCATTCGTACCATCATTGAGTACTCTACCTTTTCACGAAAGGAAGAAACAATTACCAATGGGAAAGTGGAACGACATTAATATTATATTTCGTATCCTCAAAAGTGCTACGTATTCATTCTATTTCACGGACTTGCCGTTTATTCTATCCGAATGCTTCTATCCTGATGCTGAAACGCTTGAAGTGCCGTAAGCGGCACTCCTTTAGGTATCGACAATAGATATTGTTGAAAGGAGAACGCTATAGATGGGTTCGATGCGATTTTAGGCGCGCCTAGATATAAACACGAATAATATCGATGCTTTTATTCGTCTTGTGCATTAGCATTTTTCGAAAGAAACTTTCCGATTGTTAGATTGGACTTCCCGAAACTGTGTGACGTCTGCAACTATCTAACGTGCCTTTAACACGATTTCTCCGCGTTTCAATTATACCGGTGTTATTGCTTCTCGTCACGAGTCATCGCGTCCGATTTTTTTTTTTTTATTTTGGCCCAACCGCACCGCGCGTGCAATTACCGTGCGAACGAGGTCGCGGACTTGGTAGCCTTCGATGCATCGAGACTCTGTCGAGATAACGAGCGCGAGATAGAGGCATGAGATGTACTCTTTAATATTCTTCTGAGATCGCAAATAAGCAATTAGTATCTGTACTTAAAGGAGGCTCCAGTTTAATGTTCTACCGGAGTCTACCGGATGGAAAAATTGTCGTGTAAAAATCGACAGAATCCGGAAAGCCTCCCCGCATGCTGAACATATTAAAAGCCATTACGAAGCTGCGTCTCAGCGTAATGCAGGTTTCCACGACCCTAGCTTGGAACTACGCGTGTTACACGCAAACTTTCGTTTAGCCGCGCTCTATAAAAGATACGATCGATGAAATGACGTATGCGGTATACCCGCATCAGACCTATAGATGTAAATATACCTTATATCGCTGCTTTATCACAATTTTGTCGATGTCTCAGACTCAGGGATGTCCATTCTTTCTTTACTGTATTATAATAATTTCAGCAAGAGAAAGACTGATAGGAAGAAAAAAGGGAGAGGGAGGAGAAGGAGAGGGGGAGAGGGGGAGAGGGAATGAGAAACGTTCAGATTAAGAAAAATTTTCCATACGTATAAAATAATGAAGATTGTTGGTTCAACAACCGGTAATTTACGCCACGTTATATTCCAGTGCTTCACCGTGCTTTTTTTCACAATAATGTTTATTGTCGCGAATAATCTCTCGCGACTCAATTATCTCCTCCGTGAAAGTTGAAGGAACGCCTCAGCAAGAGGAACAACGTGTAGTCGATTATGTACTCTGAAGTAGATTATGGTGAAGAAAAATATGTTTTTGTACGCGCTACTCTCGTTCGCGAGTTTCTGTTAAGTTTCTGCACAGATTACCGATTTGTTATATCACGTAAAGAAATGCGAGATAACGGCACATAATACTCTAATCGGAAGAGAGAAATATATTTTTATTTTTAAATGTTATTACTGATTATTTTATATTCTCGAGAAACAGAAATAAAATATTCATTGCAAAAGCGCGCGTGTATAAATTAATATAAAATTAATATCTACTGGGAATAGACAAAATAATATGAGCCTGGGAAATATATTACTTGTTTTTTTTTTTTTTTTATAGTAATAAAAGGTTTACCTTTGTTTTTTATACGGCAATTTACATTTGTCTTTAATACAGATTCTATCTTTGTTAGAAGAGTTTGATGCTTGAATAATGTAATAACTACTACAGTGTAATGTTATACCGTTCTTTTATATTTAAAAGAACATCTCATTACTAAAAAATATTGAAGGAGGAAATTTACTTTTCTTCCTCTGTCCTTCAAAACTACAAATGATTCTATGATATTTAAATCAGGCGATTGCATTGGTCAAGAAAGACGTTGAAGTTTTACAAAACAGTGAGCAATTTCAAAATTTTCTTTAATATCATTCATATAAGCAATTTATATAATAATTTATAATTGAAAGATGTTTTATTAATAGAATAGTTAAAAGTACAGTTCTTTTGATTGATTAGTTTTATATTTGTTTGTAATGTACATTGTGTTGACTACAGGATGTGAATGTACAAGTCTGTTGCAATTTGATGAGTGATTATCCGTACTCTCTCTTTATTATAGTCTACCTCATGAAGTTCTCTTGTTTTATCTAATCATTTAACTCCGATGGAACAAATAGGAATCTTTAGTGAGGTGGATGATTGGCACCAGAATTGCACGGCGTACATGAGAGCGTAATAATTTGTTTAATTCGTTGAGAATGACATGAAGTACGTCGAAACGCGTACAAAATTGAAGATATAGTTTATTAATATAGATTGAATTTTTATTCTTATATTTGCGCACTAAATACTAATTCTGTACTTCCCTACATATTTGTTCTTTAATTTGTTGAATATTGAGGAATCTTATTTTATTTATATTTGTTATTCCATTGACAACTGTTCAAGTATTGTGTGACTATTTCAACAAGAATAGAATGTGTATTAAAAGCAAATAAAGCAAATGATGGTCAACCTCTATTAATGTTGTTCTATTAAAAGTATAGTATAACATTCCATTGATAATTATTCAAAAGCATTCTATGACTCTATTCTAATAAGAATAGAAATAGAATATATTCAAAGTAAAAAAAAAAGATAGATCTCTTATTTATAATAAAATAAATAAAATTATTATTATACAATAAATTATACAAAATAAGAATCAAACTGGATATTTAATGCTATTATATTGACCAATAATTAGATACAAACTAACAAAACAAGAACGTATGTTTCAACCTCTATGAAATTATTTTCAACGTTTATCTAACAATTAAATTAAAAAATGTGGTACATTCTGATATTATTATAATGATAAAAACAATAAAAATCTAATTATAATGTAAATTTTAATTTCTTACATGATAAAATCGCTCGCAATTTTTTATAAGATGTTATTAAATGAACGATTTAATGATTCAACAGAACGGTAGAATAATAATCGTTAATGCCCATATAATTGATAATTAAGCTCTTAACAGTCAATTGTAACAAATCCATAATTCTATAAAACATATGTCTAATATTGGACTTAAGAGAGCCGTCCAATTTTCTATATAGGTATTTGTATTATTTTGTCTATCCTCTGTACATATAATGGTCGACGTGTCTCACAATAAAAAAGATTCTATCTAGATTCTCAGTATGAATGATGCAAGCGGACAGAGTAAAATCATAAGGAGACTTTCTGCTTCGTGACGATCTGAGATCAAAGAGCGCATTATGCATTTTTCCTAATCTTTTTAACAAATCGTGAAAACACGTAATGCAAAGAGAAGATAAAAATGGATACATGTGTAAGAAATAATTATTTCTGCCAAAGGTTATCGTAAATTCAGATTTACAGTTTCGATAAAAAATTTTCACAGTGTTTCTTAATTCACGTGTATATATGCATCTGTAGTATGCTTTGTAAGTGGAGCATCATCGTCGCGATAAGCAACGTAATGATTACATCCGTAACACTTCTTCCTTCTTTGCGATTATCTGCCGACGATTCATTTGACTTTCGAATAAGATGATATTGCGGCATCTCCCCGATTGTTCGATCACGCATAATGATGATACATTTTGCACTTGCAAATCAGTAAGGTCACTTGGACAGCGTGTGGTTTACAAAGATCGAGTCGCACATGCATTATCATTGTGGAATGGGCATGATAGGATATGTAAAATATCCTAAAATAGGCGTGATAGGATATGTAAAATATGTCAGTAAATTTATGCAACGATATACAATATATGCCATGTCATACTTCTTTCCTTTGTGTCATTTATTCCCTTACTGTTTCGTTTACTGAGTCTATTCTCATCTTCTTCCCATCGAATGACCTTCCTTTTTCTTCTGCGATTTCACGCACACATGAATTAATTAATTAAGTACATGAAACATAAATTAAGTACATAATTCGGCTCTTGAATCTAGAGTGTGACGTAAGGTTGCTGAAGCGATATGTGTCATGGCGACCTTGAATTTTCATCGCGTGCCAAGATTACGCTCTCTGGCGAGCCTCGCCGATCAATTATACACCTGCCACTTGGTTCGATCCGATACATAGTTTTTGTCTGATGCTACGAGCTCGTCGTTAACATTCGCGTGTTAACATCATCCTTACGTAAAAGGAATACATTTCCTAGTTGCTTTTGTTACGCTCGTAATACGATCGACAACTTCAAGCTTCAAATTCATAGCTGTTTGTGGTGAAAAGCATTTGTGTCTTATTTGTGTGTATTTCACTAACTAGATAGAACCTCATTAAATTCTCAGATTTAGTCACGAATTGCCAAGTTGTACGCGTTTTCAGACGTCTGACAGCCACAAAAAGATTATAGGTATATCGATTCTCGTCCAAGCACTTAAAGGTGATGCAGGAACCATTTTATTAAAGTTAGAATTGAGGTTGCACACGGGATAAACATAACTTTCTCTAATCCACATTCCTAGAGAGAGATATTGTTGTTCTGTGTTCTTTTCTCGGTGTCATATTATAATTTATGTGATGTACAATTTTCGAAAGGAATACAATGTTGCAATATATGTAATAGATGTAATATACGTTTTTTTTTTCGTTACCATTGGTAGGTTTATTATTATTAGAAAAATACTTCAGTGCGTGTGTTCTGTAACTTTTTACGACAGCGTTAGTATCATTTAGAAGTTACAGAATACAGGCTCAGAGAACCATTTATCATGTAACTCTCGTATTACCTATAATTTGTCAAAATACTATATTCTAGAGCAAAATAACATTTGCGAAAACAAGTATTTATTTTGATTTTGATTTTTGTTTATCAGATGTCGACCTGCAGACTCAGATCGATGCCTCACTGGCGATGCCAGCCACTTATCAGACTCTTTGCGCACGTGCTCATTTAGCCCAGCAGTGTTGCGGGCTGGCGCGTGAGCAGACGAGGATCTGCGAGAGGCTGGTTCACGATCAGCATCTCCAGCAACAAGGCTGGGCCGCGGTGGTCGCCAATCTTGAGGACATCACACATATGTTTCAATCACGAGCCGAGCAGTTCCAGCAAGCCTTCGTCTTGTACCTCGCCGAGAGGCAGCAGCACATGAAGCTCCTTGATAAGTACGATGCTTTTTTTCGTTTTCCTCAATTTTATTTCATTTTCTCAGTTCTATTGATGTGTAAATATCAGTTTCATTTCATTGATGTGTAAATATCGTGGAATTCTATTCTTGTTTTCAATATTCTTTCGATATCGATGAATTTATCGGAATTGGTTTTTGCAAGATTTATGATGACAAAATTTAATGAAAATAAAGCGAGAGTTTAGAGAAGAATTATAAAAAATATTTCGTCTTTATTTGCATTACTTGCACAAAGTCAATAATACTTCCAAAAATAGTCAATAATTTATGAGCGATAATTTAATTGACAGGATGCATTGAACGTTACGATTAATGGCGCTAGGGACTGGTTTTCTTTCGTAGATTTTATCAAACTGATCAAAGCTCGATTGAATAATAGTGAGAGTACAGATTAATGGGCTTAGGATGTGTTACGGGATATTAAGCAAATTTTTTGTAATGAATTATGAGTAGCAGCTACCATAAATGTATAGTGTAATTCTGCTCTTAATAATTACTTTAATTACAATGGAATATAATTACCATTAAAGTCACGTTTTAATTATCACAGCTTTTGATTACCATATTTAATCGTAGCTGCTTCAATTATCATTGGTTATATTGCTAATGAGTAATTAAATTAGTATTAATTTTATCTCAAAATATGCGCATCAAAGTTTATTGTTCGCCAAATATAAGTGACTACTTAATGTCTGTAACATTCTAATGTGTAATAAATTGAATTTTTTAATTAATAGTAATCAGAAGTAGAGTAACATTTAAATGTATGTTTTTCGTTCTATTAAATAGCGAAGTAACGCTTGAAAAAAAACGAATGCAAAATTTTATTGCAGCTTCAGCGCTGATCTCGGCACTCTTGCAAAAATTCCAATTTTGCCGGCCTTGAGAGCTCAAGCCGAGGGCTTGTTGAGTCCGGATGATCAACCGAGTCAAACTTCCGAAACTGCATCGGAGGATAGTGGGGAAGTACTAAGTCTGTTACGATGGATCTCTGCGAAAGACAATCAAAGCAGCCTAGAGCAAGTGGCAGAGCAATGCTCGCGTGGCCTGGAGCAGTTCGATGAACGATTGATGCAGGCTTTGAAGGCAGAAGTGAACGGGGCTGTCGATAATGCTAATAAGCAAGATATGAAGGAGATTAAGGGCCTAGGCGAGAGGCTGTTTGCTCTGGAACAGTTGATGGTGCAGACCAAGAGACTTGTCCACGAGCAAGGCGAGCTTGCTCAAGGTTTTCTGCAGAATCAGAATCGCGCGAGCAATTTAGGCGATGCGAGCGTCCTGCCAGATCTTTGCAATTCTCACCGGCGGCAATTGCTTGTCATGTTGCAAAATCACAATCAGCTGCGCGATATCCGCCGCAGATGCACCAAGGCGAAGGAAGAGTTGTCGGTGAATATCTATCATCGCTTGAAGTGGATCATGTACGTGGAGAATAAGATGGTGGAAGTGGGCAACAAGCTAATCATATATCACGAGAGCCTGAAGCGGTTGCGACGGCATCTGGAGGTGCTCCAACAGATCCACTTAGCTCCGCAGATGTACATAAGCGCGGTGGTTGAAGTTGTTAGAAGGCGCACCTTCTCGCAAGCTTTTCTCGTATGGGCAAGCAATTTGGCGTGCCAACTGTTGACTGTTCATAGCGAGGAGTTGGCACGTAGGCGAGAGTTTCAGAGCAAATTTGACGGCCACTTCTTGAACACTCTCTTCCCAGGTCTGGAGGACACACCACCGCCTTTTGCAACGCAAGCACCTTCTGTTTTTGACAACGGGCTACCTAAGGTAAGATCTGTGATAGACTTTATTAATTACTAAAGTATACATATATGAATAATTTATTCTTAATGTTTAACTATAGCTAACCGCGGACGACATGGAGTCATTGCGATCGCAGCTTCCGGATTTGGCGCTTACAATTTCTACGCCAGATTTGAGCAGCATAACGCAATTCTTCTTATCGAAAAGCTTCACCGAAGGTAGCACCGATGGTACCAAGGAGAAAGACACCACATCAGTGAGCACCGATATTCCCGCAAAGGAACAAGAACGCACTAGAGCGCCATTATTATCTGATAGGTGAGTCTTAATAACCCGTTATATTGCCATTTATATACAGATGGATTATACAAATCGCGAACGTCACGTGTATCAATTTTCAGGGGCGATTTTGAATCCGAAACTGATACGGAGGAGTTCGAGAAAATTGGTCAAGCCGGCGTGGAAGTAACCAAGCCTGGTGTGTTCGACGGGGCGAAACAGAAACGGCAGAAGCAATTGGAGGTTGGTGCCTCTCGAAGCGTGTCCCCCGCTTCCTCGACCTCGACTAACGTCTCCCCGTTAAACTCGAAAGTCGCGGATTTAACAACACGTTCGACTACATCAAGCGAACCCGGCTCTTTCCAATTTCCCAGTCTATCCGCCACGAGCGAGCGTCCGGTGCAGCTAAGTCCGCTGACCGAGTGCGTGGAGAACGGCGCCGCCGATTCTTCCAGTTGTTTGCTTCGCAGAGGCGTGAGCGGTCTCTCGAATTATCGCGACGCTATACCGCTCGAGGAGCAACATTCCCTGAGTCCGAATCCTCCTTCCTTGCGGTCCTCCGTCATGTGCGACGGCCAGCATCAGCAACATCAGCATCCGCTATCTGGTAGCGGAGGTAGCAGTCCCTCCGTCGGTGTAGGTGCTACCGACTTCATGGGTACGGAATTTTACATGGATGAATCTCTGCCGAGCAGCCTTAGCGAACATCCCGCCGACGGCCAGCATCAGGCTATCGTGTCCCTCCTTCAGGTATTGGACGACTTACAGCTCGCTAACAAACAACTATTGTAGTCGTAGCCGTAAAACGTTCCGTTAAGTACTGCCTTTATCATTATTCATCGTTTTCTAAAATTAATATGTTATAAAATGTACAACTTTCTCTTTCTCTTCTTCTCACCTTTCTTTATATTTTCCTCTCTCACTGCCCTCTCCGCATCAAAATATCTCTAAAATATTGCTCGGTACTTTGTTAAACATACTAGTAGTTGATTCACAATTTTCTTTATAATTTCTAGGTGTTTCCGTTATTATATCTTTATATTCGTTAGTGATTAGAATTGACTATATGCAAATTAGATCTCGTGACGTGGGTATGTATTACTGTTTGACTTATGTTCCGTAACGTTCGAACTAATTCAACTGAATCTCTTGTGCTCCCTGATTTCTGTTTGCACAAGTACTATGGCACTCAATAATAGACACGCGCGCGCGTGTATACATATATATGCGTGCATCTTGATTTTTTACAGGATAGCTGGCGTCGCACTCGTTTCCCAATCCCTCGAGTCACACATCCCTTCAGAACCCATTGAACTCATCCACACAATTGCTTTTACACAAACATTTGTTTCTAAATTGAAATGATTGCAATTTTGCATACCGCGCAAATTGGACACGCATTCGTGATTTAAAGTTAACAAAGAGAATGGAATTTCCCTTGACTAATCTCCTTGACGAATTCTCCTTGACTATTTTACTCAGAGTCGAGGACAATCCGTTGCACAAAATATGATTTTTAAATAACTCATTGAAATATCTCTGGTGCTCATCATTTCAGGAGAATCTCGGTAATACGCGTGAGGAAGTGGAAAGGTTGCGTTCTATCCTGAAGACCATGAAAACGGTTGTATGCGAGGAGCTCAGTTCCGTGCGGAATGAATTGGCGATTCTGCGAAATCAATCTAACGAGGACAAGAATGGCATCGTCGAGATGACGGAGCGCGTTCGAGTGGCATTGTCCTTGCACTCGCAAGAGTACGATCGACGTCTTCAGGAGCGTGAACAGGAAATGACAATCGAGCACGAGTACGAGATCGCGGATGTTAAGAAGCTAATGCAGAGTCGTGAGGAAGAGATCTGCACGCTCAAGCGTAATCTTCTTGAAAGGGAAACTGAATTGGCGGAACACGAGCGACTGGTAGCCACGATGCATCAAAAATTGGAAGACGAGCAAATTGAGAGGAGGAACTTACATGATCGTTTACATCAGCAACTCGAGGACTATTCGAGGGTACTAGAACAAGCGCGCATAGATAAGGAAGAGGCCGTGAAAAAATTGAATGACGAGAGATTTCTCGAGATCACTTCTTTAACAAATTCATTGACACAATGCCAGAAGCGAATTCAAGAATTAGAGGAGAATCTGGTCACCGCGCGCAACAATCAGGAGAGAATGGTAAAAGAGGCAACTGATAAATTGCAGATAGAATATAAAACGGAATTAGAGACTATTCGGAGCCGCTTCAAACTTATGACCGCTTCTACCATGGAAAGGAGTCCTAGCGATTCTAGTTTAGAGAAGATCGAAGTAAGTAATTTGTTTATTCCGATTATTAAAAATGAGACAATATAAAAATGTTAATTTTATTTCCTGCAGCGAACAGATGTTATTGAGCTTGTAAATCATGAGGCAATTTTGGCGCAAGCAAGAGAAGATATGAAAATTGAGAATGCTGTGGCAGTCCGTACTGCTATTATAAAGGAAAGGGCCGATTGTATGGCAAAATTGGACAACGAATTAAGATTGGCGAAGGAAGTAGTCGAAGAGAAAAATAGGGAAATAGAAATGTACAGAATGAGAACGGCCGCGCTGATCGAACAGGGCAAACATTATAAGCATACGATAGATCGATTACTTGGAGATTTCGAACTGAAATCGGAGATACAGCAAACTTTGATGGAGAAGGTATGATATCACATTCATACACACATATACACTTAATCCGATAGTGATGATCTAAAGAAAGATCACTTTGTACATTTTTGATTGATCATTATATATTTTATCTGTTTTATTTTTTGTGTACTTAGATGAAAAATCTTGAAGCGGACAAGGCGTGTTTGGAGAACAAAGAAACCGCAGACAAAGCAATGCGAACGGCTTTGGAACAAAACGATGATATCGTGTATCCTCTAGAAGTTGGAGTATGCAAAGACTTGAGCTACGATCGATTGGATGCTGGTCAAATTTTAGAAGACATTTTCAAGGAATCCGAAAAGTATGAGGTTGAGGTCTCAGAATCGAAGAAAGTACGATTGGAAGCTGACGATGATGATCTGGCTCGACTATCGAGACGACTTGAGTCTGTCGAAAATGACAACAAGAGGCTGTCCTGCGAGCTAAATTCGATACGCGCGAGTAAAATAGCGGCCGAAGCAAAAGTGGAGGCATTAATGACGGATAAAATTCGTTTGGAGGTTGAGTTGCTGAAAGAGCGTACTAAGAGGACGTTTGGTCTTGATCCGATGCCGGAAAATCGCGACAAAGACATGAATGCGTCGGTCGCAGTAGTTTCGGACTCCAATTCAAGTCGGGACGCGGCCACGAGTCCAGAGCCGACGAGTCGACGATCATCTTCCAAATCAATGTGCTTCCACTCCTCCCTTCCCTCATACGTACATAAGAAGGTCGCAGAAAAAGTGGCAAAGATGGTGCAACAGGGAATTGTCACTGTCACTAGTTGTAATCCAGGTGATGTGGTACTCGTAGTCTGGGACGCTGTACATAGCAATTATGCGGTGTATCAGGAATCTTCGACTTTTTATTTCCTTCATTCGGACTGCGTAGGTGCAGTGGAAGGAATAACTCCGAGTGCTCGGAAGTGCGTTCTCGCTGAAGTGATCGATAAGGAGTACTGTCATGCCAGAAAGGTAAGACTTGTTGATTAATTATCGTAGATTGTAAAATTGTATTCTAATTAAATAGTATATCATTCACTACAACACAAAAAGTGAAATATAATCTCGTTCTCTTTCTAGCATGAAAATCGATACCACGTCCCACGTGGCACGAAATTCTATAGAGTGCACGCTAAGCCACGAGATGCACGCGCGCTGATAGACGAGACGGGTTTGATGTCAAAGAGTCAACTACCGTAATTTTACGTTCAGACTGTGTCGAGAATCCCTTGATTCTTGCCTAGTACAAGCGCTGTGATCGAGGATTTGCGTCGGCAGACCGCGTTCGTTAGGGGACCAGCGACCCGGAACGCAAATCCCGAACTTACGTCTCCGCAACCATCCGGAAACCTCGGATCTAGGCCAAAACCTGCCAGAGCCTCTAGACGCATCCTTGATACCAATGAACGCTGGAAAGGGAGTGATCTATAGAAAGAGGTATGCGCAAGTTGGATAACATGAAATGAGACGGAAGGATGCGCCGGCGTTTTATTGTGATATAAATAATTTTTAAACGAGTGAAACATATTTGCCGAATGCTGTGGTTAGCTGTGAAGCGTAACGATATTTGTATTCTTCGACTTTCTTTTTTCATAAATGAAAAAAAAAAAACAAAGGAATGTGAGTGTCATCGACGATTCTCTCTTTCGATAATTCGATAGGTTGACTAGTGTGTGTGAGAGAAAGGGATTGTTTAACTTCAACATTAGATGTACAATGCGGAAAGACGAAAGCGTGTTCAGCTTCCTCTCTCTGCATTCTGACAATTTATGTTTGCATTGTGTGAGACAAGAAGATATAGCTGTAAGTTTTACAAAACCAACATGTTATGGAAATGTGCGATTTATATGTCGTGAATATATGTATAGTTATAAATATATATATAATCGCATCCGATTACATATATAATTATATATTATATATATACATATATATATAAATAATGATACATACGTGTATATAATTATATCATGTTATACACACACACACACACACATACACGTACACACTACTGTACGAGGTGCAATATCTGCGTATAAAAATCTCATAGGTCCTAAAGATTTTGGGGCTAAGATTTTGTAAAGTGAAAATCTCGTAAATGTGTTGTGCAATTTCATGAAAATACCTAATACGTCACATTATTTATACGAAGATATCGTGTTACACGATATTAACATATTTCCGATGATTCTCTTTTGACAATGCCTTGCGTATTTTTTGTCGCAAATTGTCCTTTCACTTTTTGCATACTTTCAATCATACACTTTCATTTTCCTTTTCTCTTGATACTTTTCGCAATCTCTTTGTAGTATCAACGAAATCGAGAGATAGGTAAATGTAAAAATCAATGTTTCGTTCGAATAGAATGAATGAAACGAAGGCTATAGTACCATTCAGTCTACTTATTTCGTCTACATACACTTTTCAAGCGATAGTTTAAATAATACCCATCGGAGAATTGACTCCGAGAGAGAAAGAGAGAGAGAGAGAAAGTATACTCTCCGCGTATACTCCGCGTAGAAAGAATTTTATAAATGTACACGTACACGTATATGTATATATCCTTTTCTATTATTTGACTAGTAACCACGCAAGTATACTCACCGCCACACAAAAGGGTCGCTTGCGAAAGATTACTCATAAACTCTTTTAGTTGCATTATATATCATTAAATATTGCTACTATCGTTTCTCGTGACGCGTAAACACTCGTAGTACAGTACAATAGCTGTGATTGTTAGCTTCACGTTCTCACTTCTACTTAGTCACTTCTACTTAATTAAACTTAATTCCTCGCGGTGTCGAGCGATGATCCGTTCTTTGGTTGATCGAGGACACAGGTGTCACTGGAATCTTTATTTCTTTTATACAAAAAGAATAAGTAATGTAAAACAAAGTCTCGATCATTTATGGACGACGATCATTGTTCGTACGCGAACTGTTTCGAATTGATGCAAACATAGAGCCGATAAAAGGCGGTTTGCAAAATATGCTGATGTAAGATAAACCGTTCGGTAGGATAATAAGCTACCTTGAGGTCCTCTCGAGGAAACGACACGTTCGCTTTTGGCGTACCGCGAAGAAGTAGAAGAACCTGTAATTACTCTTTTGTCTTCTTGATTCGAAACGCACGTGTACACCGCACATTCACGCGCGCAAGACGATGAAGACCCTTGCATCCCCGAGGATGAACGGAGACATTAAGCTTCCCTTCTCTCTCAGAAACACCGTTCCTCGTCCTTCATCATCGTTATCATCGTTTGTCGCACGAAATCGCATACGGAGAAGAAGAAGAACTCGTATACATCGAACTAATCACTATGTAAAGAAACGATGATGATAGTAACGCATTATGATGATGAAAAACTATTCAATTTGAATCGTACATTCGATCTTTATATGCGATTTCTATGTCATGTATACCTACGGTTCCTACTAGACCAAACTTTTTCGTAGGTTTGATAGCGCCAGAGAAGCTCGATGCACCGAAACTCTCTAGGCACGCGACACTAAATATCATATTGCTTCGAACTGAATATTTTTCGATAAGCTCACTTATTCTCATACTTGAATGATCGCTCTCTTTTTTAGATATATTTATAAATTTTTGCAACACCAACGACGTGACTATTGAAATGATTCTCATTTCATCGTACATTTGGAAGTAGATACCGTTTCATCGTTCCTTGTAAGAAGAGAAAAAAAGAACAAGATGTGTTTCTACAAACGCAATCTACAACTTCCAAAAAACTCTAAGTCATTATTGTCATTTAAGATTGTGTGACCTTCAGATTAATTTAGATAATTTAAAGATGAAAAGTGGAATTTTTCAAAAGGATACTCATCACTTTGAAAAAAAAGCAGTCTATTGTTGTAAACATGTGTAGATAGATGTGCTCGCATGCGATATTAATTATACTTAATACGCAGTTCGAGGATTGGCGAAGAAACATTAAACTGCGAAGTCGAATAGCGGTTCTTCGGTGTTGCTGTTTATGTTTCCCTTGAAAATCCTCGAAGCCCTACCTATATGCATCTTTATAATAATTTTTTGCACCATGTGACATAAGATAAAGCAAGATAAAGCATGTGGCAATGCTTTAAAGAGAGCTCCTAATTGTCTAACTCTCCAATTTGTCCTTGGAAGATACTCTAACGAACTACGTTGTTGCTCGAAATATTTTTTTTCGAAGAAAATAAGAAAGATCTGTGTGTAATTGCGTTTTTAGTTTAGCTCTGTCAATCGATTTTGATAGTTACAGTCCTAATTTAGTTTAATAAATTGAGAATTTAAATATTAAAGCGTTCTAATATCGTATAAGCGTATTACTTATTGCGAATTGCTTGTATATTCGGTTAAGAATCACGGTTGATCTTGTTTGAGTTGGAAATTTATTCGTTTGAATTTGTTCAAAATTGACTGATACTTAATGAAAAAAGAGCACAGAAAGAAAGATAATTAGGAGATAAAATTTTCCAATGAAAAGAAGTAATCGGCGATTATTGAAGTCAAAAATTCGAAGGAATAAATATATGAGATGAAAAGAGAAGATGCATTTAGCATTGCGTAATTCTAGCTTAATGAGATTTTGCTTTTTTTGTATGCATGCATAAAGTGTAGCGGTAGAAAAGCTTCGATTTGTGTACGATTAAGATTTTTTAAATTAGATATTTTGAAAATTAAATTAAGCTTAAATTAATGTACGGTTTGACAGTAAATTATAAGGACGAATAGATCGAGATTGATTCGCGCATCTTTGATTTAACTTTGACTTTCAGTTAATCAATTAGTGTTGATTTCTCTTATTGAATCAGATTAAATTGATCAAAAATTGCGAACAGTGTGTATGTTGCGTTATATGAGAGTACTTGTCTTTTATATAAAAAAAAAGGAAAAGTATCGAAAGAACCAAATAGCGGCAAGATCGACTGTCGATCGAGGCAATGATACAATCGCGTTTAAGAATTACGTAACAATCACTATCGTGCCCATGGTACAATTTATAAGATCGGTCTGTCGCGAGAGCAAAGCCTTCTGTCTCCTGTCTCTCTGTATCGTTACATCCGTTATCAATATTGAAGAGATCTGAATCGTTGGAATCCCATCAGTGCTTTCCTCTCTGTCTCCCTTTTTCTTCGGTAGCTTTTTTCCCTCCTGACGCTGCATTACTTTAGGATTCTCGTCCTGGCCAGCCTGCGATCGCGTGGACGTGTCTCGCATCCGTTCCGTTCGTGTGTCCTGTTACGTTCGCCGCATGCGAACGCTTTCGTGAAAACTCTCGTAAGAAATAAGTAAGAAGATAAGGAAGAAGATATCGCGCATGTGTAATCGAGAAAGTGTAATGCATAGGCATAATATTATAATAATAATAATAATAATAATAATAATAGTAATATTGCATAACGTACATAACAATTGTGATCGTGAGAGTATCTGTTACGAATAAATCAGTTGCAAATAAATCTTGTGACCTTTTTCCAAGCTACATTCGGTTCTACTTCTTCCACCTTCCACGATTTTTGAAATTTATGTTAAACCTGATCGAAGTAATCTCGTGAAATACTTTCAGACTATTAAACGGATACGAAATCTAGTTTCGATGATATTTTTTAGAAAGCTCTGATTATCTACTTCAATACTATTTTAATATTCAAAGAAAAATTGATGGAAAAACTTTTGCAGTAATTTAATAAATTATGTACAAATAACGAGTCTGTTCGGGTCGGTTCGGAGAGAAAATGCAACTATATTATATTATATACTATATTATATTTATTTATATAATACAAATGAGTAAAGGAGCAACGAGAACGTTCTCTAATGATGAGGAATGTAGTTGTGCGAGTCTTGAGGGCATCCAGGCAGCAGGCTCGTCGTCTCCTCGTCCGTGGAGCTGCACAGCATCCCGACTAGTGTATAATCTACAAAGGGCGGCAGATCCAAGTCGGTGGTAGTCGGATCGCTATAGCTGTTAACGGTTCCGTGAGCCGGTCCGGCGCTCATCATCTGTGGCACCCGTTCAAGGATCTCACAGGTGTAATGACAACGTTCGTTGCTGGGATAGAAGAAGGATTCGGGACTATTCCGAGACTGGACCGACGTCTCCGCTACGCCGGAGTTGTGGAACAGCTTTTCTGCAGTTTCCGGTGTCTCTTGATTGCCGTAACAACTCTGAAGTCTTTCGTCCAGATTCGTCCGGATCGAATTTTGATGAACGACGCGGTTGTGTGGCTGGTTTTTAGCGTCACCGTGCTCGAACATTTGATGATAACTATCGAAAGGATGATATGACTTGCTCTCAGGGCTGCAATTGCGTCGCACCGTCTCCTGTAGATCTTCGCTCTTCGGTTTTTGATAGAGGCTGTACTCCGTTCTGCTCACCATTGGAGGTTGACAACTGTTCTTGTAGCACTCGACTTCTCTACGTGAAGATAAGAGATCTTCCTCCTTGACTTCGAAACTTTCCAAATGTAGTCTGTTATCTTGTTGATCTTGAGGCCAATAAGATTGCTCATGTTCATCCTTCGCGTTTCCATCGATAAAACCTTTTTGACTCTGCGACCGGGGATAATTCTGGTAGCTCAGAATATCGCTCGCGGACTGATTTTGATTCTTTTCTTGAACGTAATGGTGCTGGTGCATCGTTCGCCTGGAAGTAAAGCCGTTAGACACTTTCTCAGGCTCGAAGTTGGCGAAATGGAGTCTCTCATCCTGAGGCAGACTCAGGTGACTGCTGCTGGAGTCTTCACTGAGAAACTGGTTCCAGTAACCCTGATCTTGATTTTGCTGTTTCATTTCGTACTTAATGGTACCGCTGCCGAGGTCGAGTAAAGTTGGGGGTGAACGAGCTACGTCCTGGAGATTCGCAGAAAAATCCGGCCTCAAGGGTTGATCCAGTTGAAAGATTTCTTCCGGTTGAAAGAGATCACCCGTGAAAGGTGGAAAGTCGCCATAAGATGCTTCTTGAGGAACCTGATTTGGCAAACAGTAACCAACGGGGTTTTCTTGCGGTGGAACGTCCTGCAGCCAATAAGGCCCGTCTGTGGGAGGCAACTGTTGAGGATATATCGTTGTTTGATGATGATGAGACTGTGGATATGACGGTACATTCGTCTGCAGCGAGCACATGCACTCGAAGGGCGGGCACGAACATGAGTATCCTACAATAATTTTATTATTATTCGAAATTTATTATTATTTAAAATTGTAATAAAACATATAATTTTTTAATCCTCCGTCTACTGCAATCATATTTTTTACTCTCTTTGTTGTTTTTTCAATTTGAGTCCTTTTTATTCAACTCAAGTTTTTTTTACTATTCTAGATTTTCAAATAAAAATGTGAAAACATTCAGAGTTACTTTTAACACCTCTTTATATTACCAAGTGATTTTTAATTCAAATGTTAGTAATTAAAATTTGAGCGAAAGTGAAGGTGAAAATTCAGAGTGAAATTCTGCTTGTGTCAAAAAAGATCCAGATTGCAGACGAAGAGTTAATAAAACATATAATAATTGTTATATATGATATATGTAAATAACAATTTTTCTCCAGTTACAATTTATAAGAAGTAGGCGAGCAGATGCAATTTTCGCGGTTTATTGCAGATTTGATCTTAATAGTCAATCAATTTTGCAAGTCGAAAATTGAAATTGCATTTTTACGCATTTTTATGCAAATTAGGATTCTGTGCATAAGATTCAATGCACAGAATCCCAAAATTTACGACTCGAGATATTACAGCAGAGAAACTGACTGATAAAAGTCGTTATGTTTACTCAATTACATTATCTTTGTTCAAAGTACGCGGTAGTTTTTGAAATCCGAGGATTTAAAGCTAACCAATCACAGGCCGCCATAGCAATTAAGTTGGTACGCGTGTAGTAACATTCGCGCGTTTTCGTAGCATTTATTGCTGATCAGTGAGTTATGGCGAAATCAAATCTGTAATCTCTCGACTTGAAAACGAACAAGTATGATTTTGAGAAGCAGTAAATTTGAGTGAATCCGCTTCCGCTTCTGTGGTGAGTGCAGTAAACGCAATACTTTGTTTAATACTTTGCAATGACATTCAGTTGCGATTTGCGACTCGTTTCGCGACGCGAAAATCGAGGTTACAATTTTCGAGCGTCACTTGTTGCGTTGCGGTATCGTGTTTGACAATGGCTGCGTTCAGCAGAACACAACAGTTTTGCAATTGTTTTATAATTCTCTGCTGAGATAAGACTATTCGTCTTGATCTAAAAGCATAACCTAGCGCGAAGAAAACTTTCAACAGTTGTAAAATAAATGTTCTGTTGAACGCAGTCATTGTTAAAAAACACGATGCCGCAACGCAACAAGTGACGCTCGAAAATTATTCTCGAAAAGATCGTTCGTGGATCAAACGTCGCATCGGTTGGTTTTGATTTATAATTAATGTAAAATTGTTTTGTGAAATAGTACGTGTTCAATGTGGAACATCATCCGGAGCTGATACTGCAGGAACATTTGACGACGTTCAGTGAGTATTTGTTCTTTTACTTATTTTTACGAAAACTCAATATTAAGTTCATTACTTGAATATGAGATTGGGTTTTCACCTGATGCTACGATGCTCATTTTCAGATCAAAATTAATGATATTCGTCAATTTCTATCACGTAATTTATTTTGATACCGAAAATGAGCGTCGAGCATCGGCATAAAAGATACTTTAAGTTAAATATTTTAAGCGTAGAATTACAGGATGTTTCATAATGCGGTCTTAATCTTCGTGATAAATTCTCTGTAAATTTTTTTATAGAGAAAACATTCAAAAATATTCCTTGGCGAAAATAAAAATCGGAGCACAAATCGAATACAAGAGAGCAACAGAAGCGAAACTTCTAGCAAGCAAAAATTGAGATGACGAAAAGACATTTACTTTTTTACGTTTCTTAATTTTTCATTGACTAATTTTTTGCTTTTTAGAAGCTTTGTTTACACTTCTGTTTCGCTCGTCTTACTTTCGATTACGTTCCAATCTTCATTTTTGTCAAGATTTCGATAATTGTAAATAAAGAACGATATTTTAAATTAGAATTTAGGAAGGCAAATGGACAACAAAATTATGCGCTTTGACTAATTTCAAATAGATTTTTTAATTTGAGAATTTTAATTTGAAAGTGTGTTACAAAAAATAAAATATCTCGTCTTCAGATTCTCAACTTTCTTCCACGCGCCTGCAGTTTCTGTCGCAAATACTGTTCGCTAGCGCCATCTCGTGTACAATTATATATATGATTGTGTTGTTGTCTTATGAGAAGGGAAAGTACATACATACATGTCGGAGCATTTGATGCTCTCATAATTCAATAGAGATTAATTAGTGACGCCTAACTAAGTTACATTTTGGATGTGATAACAAAGAACAAATATAAAGTAATAACCTTTATCAGAGATTAATGGAGGTGGCTGCGTCGTTCTCGATGGCTGCTCGAGCGTGTCCGTGCTTGATCTTTTAGTTCCTCTCAGTGACATTAACTATAACGAAACATATTCATTTCATTTAATTTGTTCATTAAATGTGACTTTTCATTGATTGCAGAAAGACGCGGAATCCACAGATTGTAGGATTTGGTTCAATCTCTTCATTACGATGAGTCATTTTTTTTCTTTTCTTGTACGATTAAGTGTTTATAAAATATTTTGCAATATATAATTAAATTATAAAGTGATCAACATTAAGATTTAAATATTATCCGGCTGATATAACTTGAAAAAATATATCAAATCGATATTTAATCCTAAAATTGGAGAAAGGTAAAAGAATTGCTAATTGTGTGCATTTTCGAAAATCATAATCCGACCCTGTGTATTGTTTTATGATTAGGTTTATTTTTATTGCTGCACTAAACTCCACTAGCTAGAACTTTCTTTTATCACACATTGTCATAGCTAGAACTTCTTGCTTTTGTCAAATATTAAACAGATACTCATTCCACTTTAAGTACAAAAAGTGTGCAACTAGTTCAACTATAAAAACAGATCTTTTGTTTAACATTAGGTGAACAATAAGAAGAAAATGATACATGAATATTCAAATGTTTCCAAATGTCTCAGGTAAAACACGTATAATTAAATCATAATGATATATCATTATTCTATAGAACGTCATCATGACATCATTTGTCATGAACTTGAATATGAAACTTGTAAATGATAAATAAGGTCATAATAATGTATTATGGTATTATTATGATTCTCTTGTGTTTTTACTTGAAGTAACTTACGTGGTTGCGTATGAAATTACCTTGGAGCCTAGAGCGGCCTCTCTCGCTAAAAGCACTGCCAGTCCTCTGACTCTCCTACCGGCACCCACACTTCTTCGCGCCTCTGATGTAGATTTCGCCTCCGGTCGCGGATGATCGTGCTGGCCCTTAGCTTGGAAGAAAATCGCATGCTCCGTGTGCCGCCAAAAGTGCGTCACAGGATAACCGCAATGACCGCGACACGATAGTATCTCTAAGCGACCGGTGCACTGTCTATTGGGGCATGGTTTGCCCTGTTGCTTCTTTCTGGCCTGCGGACAAAGTTGAAGTGTGTATTGAATGCAAAGAAAAATTGAATTGTTGATACTCAGGTTGATACATAGATTGCAGTGTTCCAAAATTCACTATCAGTACTGAGAATCTCACAGCCTAGTAAATCATAAATATAACTGCTATATAATATAGACATGTAAATAATGTATATTTACATATATGTTATATATTCACTATAGTAAAATCAAATTTTGATTAGAAATTTTTTAATTAAAAAATAAAAAAACTTTGTTACATATACAAAAGATATCTCTTTATGCTGTGTTTATTGAGTGCACGTAAACTATAGATTTTTAGCACTGGCAGTAAATTGGAACATAGAAATATAGCCATAGAAACCATAATGATACGAGGGGTATCCAGAAAATAAGTTCCGTTTTTTTTTTTACAAATAAAGTTTTTATTGAAAAAATCTAAAATTTACATGGATAATACTTGACAACTTCTAGTCTTTTTCTACATAATTCCCGTCAATCTCAATACATTTTGTATATCTGGAAACAAGCTTCGAAATCCCTTCTGCATAGAAACTTCCCGCCAGTTCTTTAGTCCAGTTAGTTACAGCTGTCTGAACTTCCTCGTCGCTTTGGAAGCGTTTTCCGGCCAAGGACTCCTTCAGTTTCGTAAAAAGATGGTAGTCCGATGGTGCTAGATCCGGGCTATACGGTGGGTGGGTCAAAACATCCCAACTAAACTGATTCAAAAGTGCAGTTGTTGAAGCAGCGACGTGCGGCCGAGCATTGTCGTGAAGAAGGGACACACCAAAGGGATTTAAAATCTTGAGCAAAAAGAAACTGAATGATGCCGCGCAAAACAACTCGAGAAGGAATCGGAATGGAGGTGGCGGGACGCGAAGTGGAGGACTCCATTTTGATAACCTCTCCTGACCGTGTTTCACGAGCTACTGACGCCGAACACCGCTCATTCAATTCGGTAGCTTCCCCTCTTCAATGCTGTGTTGCCAGCTCGCTCATACATCGACTTTACTAAACGTATAATACAAACGGAACTTATTTTCTGGATACCCCTCGTATTATAAGGAAATCATAATGATATACCATAAAGATATTATAATCTTTCTCTCTTTTTCTCTCTTTCTTTCTCTTTCATCATGACTTCATTTGTTACTTATAAGTAACAAATAGTCATGATAAGATATCCTATGATATTATTATGACTCATCTTACCTGGGTAAATCCGATTGACTTTTGATCTCTTATTCAAGAAAATTATCAGCGTCCAAAGGTTTATTTGCAGACTCGCGTAAATAACTTTGAATTACTCCCTCGATTATTAACAAGACGTAACGCCGTCGCAGACAAGCGGACGGCGACAGAATTTTGCGCCGCGACAAGAATGCCGGCGAACGCGTGTGACTATCGTGCGAGCGCAATTTACATTTATTATCGGGTCGAGATTTATGTTTATCGTTCCGTTATGCGCTTCGCTCACCTTATCGCAGATCGCCGGTCGGAGGTGAACCCTTCCACCGCCGGGCAGTATGCACTCCTGCGAACACACCAGAACGCCCAGGCAACTCTTCTTCAAAATGCTTACGTTGTGATTGTTAGTGTTTCTCATCGCCCAACCGGAGGCGTGCCTCCTTGCTTCCTCGCAATCCGGTCCATAGACTCTCCTCACATGTCCATCCGCCCATTCGCACCAGGAATCATATTCTACTACCTGAATCAAAATCCTATTTTTGAGATCGATCATGGCACTCGCAAGGACGTGATTTTATTGAATCTTTTGCGGGACTTTTAAGCACGTCTTATTGGCCGACTATAATGAGAATAATATTGTGTAGTAAGTCGTAAAATATAAGAAATTGATCAATCATATTCGACTATGATTGATCAATTTCTTACGTTTTATAACTTACTACACCATGTTGTACCCGTTGTGAGCTCTTTAAACCCATTCGAATTGCATAATTGTAAGTGATTGCAGTTGTAAAAATTGATCAATCACAGTCGAACATACTCCTCATATTTGACTGTAATTGGTCAATTCTTACAGTGCAATTCGTCGGATTCGAGAGAAGAAACTTACCCTTGGAACGTTCGAATCGTTTATGTCCCATTCCTGATGAGGATGATGTTGCTGCTGGTTGCCGGCGACAGTCGCTGACATCGTCGGCGACCCCACGCGACTCCTGCAAAGAGAGTACATCTGAGTAAATTTCTTCAGATTTTTAAATCTTGCATTTCATAATCGATCCAATAAATCGGTATCATTGTTTCACAAGAGATTTTGTTGCGATCGAGGATCGACCTTAAGACCTTGCAAGTTGTTGTCCGGAATCGAATTCTGAGACTAATTTAGTATTACGCAATTGGCCAGCAGCGGCTGTGGGATAAAACCCCGATTTATGGTGCATACCCAGCTGTACTTCGCGCGATACTTATGGGAGTTCGTGGGTGGTACGGCGCGACATGAAGCACGTTCTGCACTTTCCGGAATCCTTGCATCCATTGCGATCAGATCGAGGTGCGAAAGATCAATTCTCGATAGTCGCTATAGCTACCCTTGAAATTTGTCGACGGTATATCGTGTCTGCGGTCGTATATTTATCTTCACTGATAATCGAACATTTAATTCATCAAATGTGCTTGTGCGCGCGAAAAGCAGACAAATTTATTAATAATTGGAGTAATATTAACATTAATTAATGTTAATCAATAACAATAACCGATTGGAAAAAGTGATCTATATCTTTCTTTGTTTCACAACTTTCACATACAAATAAATTTTATTGGTTCATTCTTATTTATTTATAATAGCTGCGTGTGCATTCAGCAGAAAAAAGCAGCTGTTCTAAGATTTTTTAATATGATTAAATTCTTTTTATGAATCTTTCTTATGAATCTAAAAATATAAACCAATCATATACAGAAACTTTCTTGCAGATCTAAAAATAATTTTATTAGAGCTATCATTAAAATTTATATAGAAATCTCAAGTATGTTACTTCTGCAAAACTGCTTTTTCTACTGAACACAGTCAATTTAACAGCTTTGACGTCAGCTTTTTGCGGGAATTTAACATAAATTATGAAAGTTCATGCAAGAAGTCATGCGAAAGCGCAGTTATTTGATTAATTCGTCCTTTTGCCTGTATTAATAAGGCTGAACACTTAGCTAATCTTTGTGCCCTAAATGTTTTTGTCGCCATAGTCTCTCTTTCCCAAGCGGCGCAAGAAACACTTGTGTATAAATCCTCTTATAAGTGTATCTCTTCACGTCAGCTCACAAACCAGCTCCTGCCTTTCCCCCGTTGACATTAAAGTCTGCGCTTATGATCTGTGGCGGCATTACGGTATGCGAGGACTCCTCGAGTTGCAACCGAGTGTGCAACGACCTCCCGATCGTATATCACACCTCAAATAGATTTTTCACAGCTTTGATCTCTGCGAGAGAGGTGCTTTGAGAGTATACAGAATATCATGCATAACTTGATGCACAATTAATGAATAATTGAGGGATTTTTGTAATAAATATGAAAGGGCTGAAGGCTGAATCAAAATTAAATAATTTTCATCATCCCGCATGATTTTGCTGAAATATATAAATAATTAGTTAAATATAGATTTAAAAATAATTATGTAGGATACTCAAACTGGTTGTTAGAATAATCAAATTTTTTACAGTATTGCTCATCATGCTTGAGTTTTTCTACATAAATTTGATGACCCAATAAAATTATTTTCAGATCTATATTTTTAAGTATTTCAGCAAAATCGTTCTTTCCATGTAGGGATGATATTTATTACGATTCATAATACACAGTAAAGTAACTTTATTTAATACCTTTTGATAATGAAACTTGAATAACTATCAGACACTCGCCAGACTCGATTTCCTCGGTTCTGCTAATTTAGGTATCGCAAATCTGCGAGTAGACTTGTATATTCACTCACTTGAATTTACTTGTCGCACGTATGTTCGTCAGGGACGGCATTTCGAAAGGATTTCCGCGCCTCCTACGGTGCTCGCACAGGTTACGCGTTAGGTGCGTGCACGCATCGTTTCCGTCGGTTTTATCGAGTCGCGTTCGTAGTCGGACGTTTACGATCCTGGAACACCTACTCGAGAACGTTTCATCGCCCGTGGGTCGCGTCTTCAACGACGCGGACCACCTCGTGAAACCTTCCTCACGCTGACATGATCACTGTCGAGGAGCCGCGGTTCCAATTGCAGTGACCGCCAATCGTGTAAAGTATGTTTATTGCGCCCCTCGATTCGACACGCAGGCATTTATCGCCTGACATATTTTGTCTAGATTTCTGATGGCGATCATTTGCATCGTTGCTTGCGGCATCAGAAACGACTGGCGGAATGACTTCTTTCTTGACTTCTTCCATCACCTTATCGTGTATATATTTAACATCAATTTTTATTTGTGTGTTTTATCGATTTAAAATAAAGTATTATATAAATATTATATTTTTGCTTGCATCATGGGATGATCCGTGTGATGAAACAAATTTAAATTATCAGTTATAGAAAAACCAGTTGTTTAATTATTAATTGTAGAAAAATAATTTTTCGTGATTTTGATGATACCGATATGCTGCGCGGACATTTATTGTCTGACATATTTCGTCTAGATTTAATAATGTCTAGATTAAATAAGGAATGATATAAGTATAATTTTTTGCACGCATATCTAATAAAATGCTTGTTTCGAAGCTCAATTAATACAGAGCGTCAGGACAAATGAGCGTTTATTACTATTAGAATCATAAATAAATACAGGATTAAAGGAGTTACGCTCCAGTAAGAAGATATAAGATCTAGTCCATGTCTTTTTTAAATTCAAACCCTGTACCGAACCTTGCTACTGAATAAAAATTTAAATTGTGGTTGAAACGTAATTGTCTGTAATTGTCAATTATTGTTAATAATATACATATACAAGTTTTACACATTATCATGCCATCGAGTGTCGATACTTATATTAGTTTGCATTACTGACTTATTTTAATTATCAATTACAGAAAAATAAAAAATCAATTATTACTTAATTATTAATTAAAGAAAAATAATTTCTCGTGATTTCGATGATATCGACATACTTCGAAGAAGAAAGTATTCTTCTTGCTTAGTGCCAAGTGATAATTCTGCCATTCTTTTTTGATGATTCCTTATGCGTAATGAGAAGAAGACACGCGAGGCGCGTTTACTATACATTACGTCAACGCTTCTCTCTCTCTCTCTCTCTCTCTCTATCTCTCTTTTCGTGGAAAAAATAAAATTAAACTGGAGGGGATATGACAGGGGAAGAGGATAGCTTTAACGGAGAAAAGAATCAGCTTAGGTGAATGATTGCCCGGATCAGTGATAAAGTCATCGCCTTTAGCACCGAGTAAGATGATACATCGGCGGACGATGCTGCGCCGAGATTATCCAAAGCCGAAGACATACAAACACGCGCGTGAACACACGCGTGTATTCTGGCGCACTGTCATTCGTGAGAGAAAGATGCAGAAAGAAACGAAGAAGGAAAGAGAATGAGAAGGGGTCGTCTTGCATTTTGCTCGGTGGTGTGGGTGCACGTTCAGAATTTCAGATATTAAGGTAGATACGCGCCGCGCGACAAGGCCACTAAAATATCACGAAGGGCACACCGTGAAAAGGAAGAAGAAATTTCTCACTCTGTTCTCATCCTTTCCTATTTCCTTCTCTCTCTCTCTCTCTGTCTCTCTTTCTCTCTCACTTCGTTCTTCCTCTTTTGGTTGTCTCCTGATTTCTCTCTCATTTTCTTCTCCATCCTCTTTTTCCTCTCACCCTTGTCCGTTACTGTCCGCGATATCTGTGCCCGTTCCTGCTCGTAACAGGGCTAACGTCTGAATCTTTCCGCGAGATTAGCTCGCGAGTTAATCTCGCGCTTCTAAACAAGTTGATTCCTCGCGCTTTTAATTTGTGTTACCGATTGCGTTGTCCATACGGAGACAATGAGCCGATAGTTATATTACCCATATCGTAACTTTATGTTC
Organism: Acromyrmex echinatior; assembly: GCF_024713525.1. Lineage (NCBI taxonomy): Eukaryota > Metazoa > Arthropoda > Insecta > Hymenoptera > Formicidae > Acromyrmex > Acromyrmex echinatior. The sequence goes on along the minus strand of NC_141852.1, from coordinate 12,026,118 downwards.
CATTCTTTCAACTTATGTTCATTTACATTAATTTACAACCTGCCTATATTTAATCTTTTATCGTATTTTATTGCATTCTATTTCACATTTAAAATAAAATTAATATGTAAAAATACTTCTCATGATTGTACAAAAACAATTATTTATTGCAGTGAATAATTCAAAATGTAGATATATAATAAAATAATTCAAAATTTTATATAATATAATTATATACAACTTAATGTTTAAACAAAAGTTTCTATTCTGAGTTAAAAAGAATGTGAAGAATTAAGGATGTTAAATTCATAAAATTCTAAGCTATCTTCAATAATTTTTTTTTCTTTATTCTTCCGGTTGTGAATTTATTTCTCGGAAAAAGTGTAAATCTATGTATTGAGTTTGAAAATTTACATTACACAACGTTGCATTAACAATGTTATTTTTTCTTTTTGAAACGAAGTTTACGATAAGCACTCGATTGTTTGAATTTTTGATTAATTAACGTTTTTTTGGTTAATTGACAGGAGTCAGATCACTCGAATTGCATTTAATGTTCTGCGAGATAATCAACGAACGTCAAGTGATGTTCATTATTTACACTGAGAAAAAAATTGTTCACTTGGATAAATTAATTTAGTTCGTATAATTCATCGATCAGAAAGCATTGGCTGCGTTCAGAAGAAAAAACTGCTTTGCAACTGTTGTAAGATTCTTTAATATTATATGATAATATTAGTTTGTACATTTAAATCCAGTGAGAAACTAAGGACATATTAAAGAATTTTACAACAATTTTGCAAAACTATTTTTCCTGCTGAACATGATTATTCTTTAACGATGTTAAACATTGAATCTTTTTCAAAATTTATTGCTTAATCGATCGCGTAAAAAATATCTATAATATATTTTCGATTTCGAAAATGAAAAATCTGTTTGATACATAACTACATAATGAAATGAAGAAATATTTTGTGAAATAATAAGTAATTCAAAGAGAGTATTTACAATTTTTTATATCGTTTTTTAAACTGATCACTCTAATTGATGAAACCGATTATTAGTTGTTTATGTTCACTTGTTTGTTATTTTGCTTACGCTGATATCAATCTTTGCAATATCCATTTGTTTGCGAAGACAGTCTATCCACGTGTAATCTCGAATAGCAGAAGGACGGAGCAGTTGGGAGATGGCACAAAAAATTGAGCAAAACATGTTGAGACTCAATGAAACGCGATAGAACGAAAGAAAACCGGTCAGGCTGCATTTTTGTAAATTCGACTTTTTGTTGATTCCGTACGCCGTTCCAAGAACATATTCAGTAGATCGCGTTAATCCCGATATCCTAATAAGAAAGAGAAGGATGTACAATCAGTTCGATGCGTCAAATTTAAAGAAGCACGTGAGTCGTCTTATGCAATTAATGTCGCGTATTGCCGCGGTATATTGATTAACAGCTAACTTGAAAATTAATTAAAAAATCTTAATTAAAAAAATCTTTGCGCGAATTTATTGCAATGAGATTTATCGCAATTTTTTAGATCATAAAATTATACCTTATAATTAATTCATGGTTGATTTGACATCGTTGATGATATTAAAATAATGAAAGAACGTTTCTCCAAAAGTAATTCAAAATTTTGAATGTTATTTTATCCTATTCTACATAATATCATTGAATTAACAACCGCGGATCAACTGTCAGCTTCTATTCGGTTACCACGACATAAAAGGATTCACGACGGAGGTGGGGTTCTCGAAGAGTACCGAGGGTTCAAAGGGTTTCTTGGAGCGGTGAACGGAAAGAGAGAAAGAGAGCGTTCTCGAGATTCGAGATAAAGGAGGATCGTCTTACTCGCGGACATTCGTTTAATCTGTCTTCGAGGTGTTGGGCTGTGATCAATGGCGAGGCGGTAGTATATCCTTAATCGGTTTTCACAAACCGACCAGACGGTTACCACCTTTCCAATTTGGAATCCTGGATTGTCCTTTTATCTCGAGTAATATAACGAGCGAGAGGATCGTAAAGAATTTGCCTTGAGCAATTCTTAACATATAAATCGGAAAAAGTTTATATCATAATGTTGGAGTCAAATTAGAAACGGAAATTATTAACCTTTTGCAATTTGAATCTTTTTTTATACAAGCTAAATTAAGTAGTTTTGTCATTCTTGCTCAAATTTCAATTTTTATTAAATAAAATCAAATTAAAAATTGTTTGATAATGTAATAGAGAATATGTTGAAAAGTCCTGAATTTTTCTACATTTTTTGAAAGCAGTAAAAAAACTTTGGCTGGACAAAAAGATTTAGACATATAAAAAAAGGATAAATTAATATTTCTATTTAATTATTCTGTATAATACATTAACCCTCTATCTGCAATTACATTTTTTACTTTCTCTCAATCTAAATCTTTTTAAATAATTCTAACGAACGTGGTTTATAAATCAAACATATAAAAAAAAGAGCATGAAACCACAGCACTGGATGTTGTTTGTGAAATTTAAGTATTACATTAATAAAAAAATCTTTAGACGTTTCGGTCACAATCTGGCCATCTTCAGTAAAATTACAAATATTAGTAAAACGCAGAATTTACATATATTTGACATTGAGTTTAGCCGTCGTATATAAGTATGTATAAACGTGTTATTTCATCTTGTAAGGTGCATCGTACAACAATGTTACAGCGTCAATTATCATGTTGCGTTATGTAGAACAAGAAGTTATGTAGAACAAGAATTTCCAAATTTTAATTTAGAAATTATGAAACTATCATTAATAATTTCTAGTCAATTTTATGAGGATTGAATCATTACCTGTTTTACAGACAAAATGATGAATCTTAAGCACTTCTCTTACGCAGATGGAAATTTTTCGACATTGTGTATTGTTATTCGTTATATCGTATGTATTATTGCTATTTATATATATGTCAAAAATTTAGATTATTCTTCAGAATTAAGTGTGAGAAAGATCTTTCTTTAGAAAAGGTAGATAAACATCAGGCAAACTTTCAGTGTCACTTTACTTATTAATATTTATTAATACTTTACTTATTTGGCTTTTTATGTATATCATTTCAAAAATTCTTCTTTTAAATAATGATTGTTCCGAAAATGATTGTTCGCAACGTCTAAAGATTTTTTTATTAATGTAATGAATAATTAAATTTCACAAACAACATCCAGTGCTGTGATTTCATGCTCTTTTTTTTATATGTTTGATTTATAAACCACGTTCGTTAGAATTGTTTAAAAAGATTTAGATTGAGAGAGAGTAAAAATGTAATTGCAGATAGAGGGTTAATGTATTATACAGAATAATTAAATAGAAATATTAATTTATCTTTACATCGTTTTGTGATTTAGAATGTAAGTATATTGTGCAATAAGGATTTTTTTATTGTTACTTTTTTTTGAGAATATGAGCCATTTAATATAAGAAAAAGTAAAAGTAAAATAACGACAGAAAGCATTTTTGATAAATTAAAAGTACCGAAGAAGCGACTGCTCGCGCGCACGAATGGTCGTGCATGGCTCGATGATGCGCGCATGTGTAAACGAAGGGTTTCTAGAACACCTAGCGTCCAATCAGGCCTCGTGATAACGCCCACACACCAATGGGAGACCCGCAGAACGCCCATTGATTAGATAGTAGCTGAATTTCTCTCACTATCTGAAGGAAGAGAAATCGATGACGAGCGCAAAAGTTACTAATTTTTTGCATTTATCAAATCTGCCGAAGCTCGTAGGGTTGAAATTTAATTCAGAACGAGAGAAGAAAGTAAGAAAAAATTGATCGGTAAAACCGACTTCTTATAATCCGTAAAATCCGAAAAATATAGATGAAGAAATAAATAATTCATGTGGATCAGTTAAACTAGATACGCCATTTTCTCGGTCCGATTAAGGGAAATTATACATTTGAATAAATTGGATAAACGTAGATACTTACAAAACTACCATAGTCGATGCGGTTTCGTAATTGATATCTCGGTGCTTTGTTGATCAGCCACAGTAAATGATTCGCGATCACTATGGGCGATCTTCCGTTGATTTATCACAACTGTAGAAACGCGCCACTTCGGGTCACCGATGGAACACGAGGAGACTGCACTTCACTCAAAGATAGTTTTTTTATATCTTCAAACATTTCGATCACCCTCACGGTATCATAGAAAACGATCGGTTTTTCTATAATTTATCATTTTGACAGTTGATGGATTTACAATTGCTTGTAGATTCATATTGTCGTTTTATAATGACGTTTCTTAGGCCGTTTTGACTTATAACTGGACTGGTTGCAAGCAAGAAGTGACTTAGTCAAGATTCTCGCAGGCGTCTGTGGATCGATTTTGACGTTTGCTTCGGAGCGAACAGGTGCGTGCCGATGCGTGCGGCACGACGTCGCTGCGTGAACTGAGGCAGCTCCACCACGGTAGAAACTTAGCTGGACTCCAGGCACGTTGTGCGTGGCAGAACGCGAGTTATACCGTGGTTGCCACCATATGTCGGCAGGCACCGCCTATGGGAGTGGCGGTGGCTAACCAATCGCCGACTGCTTCCCTTTTGAGGGTGCCTAATCGACGATAGCAACCCCTCTCGACCCACGGAGAAATCGATCACCGGAGGTTCCTCCCTGTGGCAACGGGATTTCTCTCGAACTTCGTGGTCCAAGGCTGCTCTGTTTCGATATATCGAGATTTGCACGGAAAATGATAGTAGTTTTGAAAAGATAGTAGTTTCACACCTCTAATCTGTGAAACAAGCAAGGTAGTGATATATTTGCAAATATTAAATAGATTATGAAGAAATTAATAAAATTTAATAAAATTTAATTTTATTTTTTATGTATTTTATATAATGTTAGTTCTATTTTAAACGAGTTTAATTATTTGTGAAAGAATAATAGAAATGTCAAATGGAATAGTAACAAAGCTTAAATCGAACTTATTTATAATTCGCAATTACTAAATATTAGAGATTATATTGTATTTTTATTAATTATTTGTGAGGAAATTACAGAAGCGAGGAATAGAATAGTAACAAAGTTTAATCGAGCTTATTTATGGTTTACAATTATTTTTAAATTATATTTAATTTGTTAATCACATTAAAAATTTTATTTAACATTTGACGATAGATCAAATAATATTTTAATACTGTATATTTTAATTGTTTGTCGAGCAAAAATATTAATTGAAAAATATTCTTCGGAATTATACAATATCATTTATTGTAAAAGAACGAGTGTTAATTGACTAATCGTGTGATGCGATGGCCTGAGTTTGTAATCAGCTGGCAATAGGGTGTCCCTCGCAGGAACCTCCTATTTCCTACCTTCCCTATCCCGTTGCCTCCCCCAACCCCAGGTACCCGCATCCAAGACAACGGCCCGTTACGCTCCGATCGAACTCGAACCCACGACGCAAACATATCTGTCGAGGTGAACGCGTCCTCGGAATTGTGAAGTTGCGATCTCAACCCAGAAAGAGGACAGACATCGCGGATATATC